>NW_012156717.1:32914-41382 GCF_000151545.1 Saprolegnia parasitica CBS 223.65
AGTGAATCTTCTAATTTATGCGATCGCAACCTCTCAAAGTCCAATCGATCGACTCGTGCCAATAGCTTGGGTCGGAGCACACACGACCCACCAAAACGGGGCGACACTTCAACGGAACGACATCCAAGACACGACCTCTGGATATCGCGCATTCGCTCGAAGTCGCTCCGTTTTGTCGAGGCATGGTTGAGGCAACCATAAGACCCGCCCACGTGGACCACGGCAGGTGTCGCGCTGATGGAGGAGGCGTACCAACCGTGGTGGTCCTTTGGCGACCTTCTCCACGCCAGCAAGGACCACCCGGCAGTCAAGGCTCTCCTCGCATCGCCCAGCTTTCCAGCACGATGGTCATCAGCTCTTATCGCATGGTTTCTGCACGTCTACACCATGCATGGCTCGTCTCGCCCAGCTGCACTCGTGCTTCATTGTCTTCCGCTCTGGCACAACGTGCATCTTCCTGCGTCAAGCAAGCTCAAGTCGCTCGCGAAAGATCACGACTCGCACATCGAGACACTTGTCGCTCAAGGCTACACGCTCATAGACAGCTTCCAAGCCCTTGGACTCACGGTCGCCGAACTCAAAGAACATCTACCAAGACTTTTTCGAGCGTTGCATCCAACCCGCCGTTATAATCCGGCTGCTCGCGACCGCTCCCGTTCGCTGCTTCCCGCTCATCTCACCTGGCGATCATGCCGTGCCCCCAACCAGTGCCCCGCCATGGCTCGTCAAGTCCGGATCACATGTCGTCCTCGCGGCGACTATGGACGTCCGACTGACCGGCTTCCGACAGCGACCGCAATTTGACTGGTGTGTGCTCCCAGTGAAATCCTTGGCGTACCAGCGACCTTCTACGAGCACCTGGGCCGAGCGGCCTCATTTGTACCTCTAAGGCAGCCAGCTCACGTCCTTCCACGCTACGGTGACTTCGTGTACCGGGTCGCGTTGAAAGCCGTGGCCGTCCGAGCCAGCTTGCACTTTATCGGCCACGATGCTCGACCCTGCCTTCTCTGCGATGCGCAAGCCCGCGAAACGTACGACGATTTTCGGTGCGCTGCCATACGTCCGCGCGATATGGCGGGCTTTTGCACCGATGCGGGGCATTTTGCAGATGCAACTCCCGTCGTCGGTCGCTGGCTTTCTCTACGACGATGTCGCCGCGCCGTACTCGGCCCACAAGTCGTCGGTTCGGGCCCTCTGGCCGATCTTACGCGCTTGCGTCTGGTATTGTCGTTAGCTCGAACACAACAACGGTGTCTTCCACACGACGTTGACGCAACTTCCCGCTACCGCGCTCGCTATCGTGGCAGCTACTATCGCACGACTGCACGTCCGGCATTTAGCTCGTCGCGCTGTGGTGTCATCTCTTAACGGCTGGCCGCTCTCCGCGACGACCCCTGGTGTGCACGCTACCTGGTCCCTCGCACAATCTTGAATCACGACCACTAACGCTTCTCGCTGACGCACCGGCCAAGCCTCACGAGCGCATTAGGAAGTCCACTATATCTTTATTATTGCATGTAATGTACTAGTAACTCAGTTCAACAGCAACAGCCCAGGTAAGCATGTGTAGTGTGTGATGGGTAAGCCAATGGCAGTGCTGCTTTTACGATCTGCCGAAGCTCATCGGTGCCTAAATGTAGCTAACACGAGTGCAACATGGGTGTACACAAACTTGTACCTTTCATCCCATGGCTATACCGGTAAACACAAGTGTATGGGGAGACGAACGGGGTTGGTGTTGGGTGGCCGCCGCCGCCCAAGAAGGGACTGGTTGGTGGGTTAAAAGAGCGTTGAGTACCTAGCTAAGAGGTTTGGAGCTTGACGAGCAAATTGGGATACTTGGCGATGCAAGGCGCCGAAACGATCTTTGGTGTAGACGTGCGAGAACGATTTGATGAGTGCCGATGGTCAACGTGCTGGAAAGCTGGGCGATGCGAGGAGAGCCTTGACTGTCGGGTGGTCCTTGCTGGCGTGGAGAAGGTTGCCAAAAGACCCCCACGGTTGGTGCGACTCCTCTATGAGCGCGACACCTGCCGTGGTCCACGTGGGCTGATCTTCTGGTTGGCTCAGCCATGCCTTGACAAAACGGAGCGACTTTGAGCGGATGCGCGTTTTCCAGAGGTTGAACGCGTGCGAGAGACCGAGACCGCAGTGGCGCTTGGCCAAGAAGACAAGTTGTTGAGCAACGTGCCGATGCGTCCGACGTCGAGCGAGCGTGAGCGGTTCGTCGTGGATGTACTGGAACATGAGCCGATCGACTTGAGCAGCGAGCGAGGCGTCGAGAGGAACCTACGTGAGCTGATTACCAAAGGACTGGCAGGCAGACAGCCTGCAAGATGACTACCTTACCAACGAGCGGGACCGTTTGGTGCGACCAAAGCTGAAGACGGTCGCGAAACTTCTGGAGCGCGTAGTAGTAAAGGGCCTGCGGAGCGAGGTTCGGCGCGACCAAGACGCCTAGCGCTTTTGCAGGCGCGGTCGGCGTGACAACGCGGCCCGGAAGATAGCGAGGTACGCCGCCAAATGTGAGCAGCTCGGTTTTGTCGCGATTGAGCTTGAAGCCAGAAGAAGAGCAAAACGTGTCGACGAGAGCGAGTTGTCGAGCCAGAGATGGAGCATCTCGGGCAATGAGCTGCGTATCATCGGCAAAGTAGTTGGCGACGTGCTGTCGGCCGGTGATCGTGATGCCTAGGTGGCCGTGCGACCAGAGCAGTTGACACAATGGTACGGCGAGGACAAAGAGCAGTGGCGAGAGTGGGTCACCTTGGAGCACACCGCGTCTGATTTCGAACGGACGAGAGAGACAGCGATTGATGAGCAGACGAGACGCTCGCCCTGAGTAAAGGCATGCAACGGTACGAAGAAACTCCAGTGGAAGCCCGAGCTCCCGGAGTGCGACTTGTAGGTATCGGTGATCGACGCGTTAAAAAGCCTTCTCAAAGTCAAAGTCGAGGAGCGCAAGCACTCCTGCACTCCTGATGGCACGTGGCGGCGGATGTACTCGAGCGTGTCGTCGAGGCGTTGTACGTTAGTCAGCAGCGTGCGGCCATGAATAAAGCCGGTTTGGTCATGACCAACGAGAAAGTTCGCGCACGTTTGTAGTCGGGTCGCGAGCACCATGGTAAGTACCTTGACGTCCGTGTTGATCAAACTGATGGGTCGGTAGTTGTCAGTGACGTCCCGGTCGCCCTTCTTGTGCAAGAGAATTGTCGTACCTAAAGTCTGCATTCGTGTGAAGGTCGCACAGGTAGCCAATTGCTGGTTGAAGGCCAGCTCAAGAGCTCGCGACTACTTAGACGGTGCAAGTTGCAAGATTTCGTGCGGCAGCGCGTTTGTGGCTGGCGTCTTGTGGCGTGCGGAGCTCATGATCGCGGCGTAAAGTTAGGACGCGACGACGGGCGCTGCAAGACGTTGCGCGAGAGCGGGAGGCAAGCGATGCGATGCGTGGCCATACAAAAGAGGTCATGTCGTCATCGGAAGCGTGGGCAAAATGTTTGGCGCCCCCGAACGTGACCGCATCACGGCTTTTGGACCGTTAGCGAGCGGAGGTATTATAGTGTGTGATGAACCGTCGCCTTATTTACGCACCAATGAGCTTAGGCAGATCGTAAATGCAGCACTGCCATTGGCTTACACATCACACACGACACATGCCCACCCGGGCTGTCGTTCCGTAGAAGTGTCGCCCCGTTTTGGTGGGTCGTGTGTGCTCCGACCCAAGCTATTGGCACGAGTCGATCGATTGAACTTTGAGAGGTTGCGATCGCATAAATTAGAAGATTCACTATCAGAAAGCTATGCTTGTGCGGCTACCTTGTGCCACGAGATGCCAAAGCGAGCGCCGACGTCACAGCCGTCGTTGGTTTGCAGCTCGCGCGTTCGGTTGCGGTAGCGCAGCGCCTTTTGTAGCAGCTGGGCGTTGGTCGTGTCCGCGTCGAGTTGGTTGAGCTGCGAGAGCATACTCTTGAGGACCTTTTCGGTGCGGGCCTTGACGCATTCGTCCGAGTAGTTGAGGTGGAGGTGGCGACGACTGCTGGTTGCGAGCGAGCGAGATGCCATGGTTGGATATGAGTGCTTTGTAGGAAATTGGAAAATGAGAGCGTTGGAGCGCTTATCTAATCTCGCCTGGCGCATCTTTGCCACAGCTGCCCCGAGTTACTTGATTCGTACCGAAGGACGGCAACCCATCGAAATGATTCCGCGAAAAACGAACCCGGTGGTGTGTTTTGGGGTTGGAACAAACAGCTCTACACCAATCACGTGCGTGAGATTTAATGCAAGCGAGTTGCAGTGCCACGACGAAGAGCAATTATGTGTCCAGGCACAGGTGTACACGGACTTGTAGCCTATGAAAGCCAATGAAATCACGCATCTGAATGGGAACACGCGCGACAATATTCGATGTGCGCAGACGCTGCCCACTCTACTCGTGTTTACGCACTGCGCACTTACTGCTTGTTCTCGCAATTGTAAGCTCCTGTACGAGACTGCATCCGGAAGGTTAAGGAGCTACCAACTCACTGCCTCGGGCATCTTTATGGTTCGTCCAACGGAGACGTTATGCAGGTCCTTCTCTAGCGTTACTACTGCGGGAGCCCTTGGTAACGGACAAATATATACCACTGGTACGGTACACGAGGCCGTAATCCTTGGTAACCTCACCGCATGCGATTCCCAGACTTTCACATTGCGGAAATTAGGATCTTTTTCGAAGCAAAGTGTAGCGTGTCAACGCCCGAACGCAAACGGGCATAACATAACCATCTATAGCACTGTCCCTCAGAGAAGATTCTACTTTTGCATAATGAAGGCCTTAAGATCTGAGAGGTGCGTTGACGTTCTTGAATACTCGCTTAATGCAAAAACCACACCAGTCGATGGCTAACGCAGCATTCAAAAATAGAACTCAACAAAGCTCCATACGCCGATTTTGAGTTTCAAAAGTGCTCGCGCGCACCATTAACGCCGATAACGCGCAAGAGATGCTGGCGACGATTACACCATGAACGTTGCCCGATCCAACTGCATACTTGTCGATGATGTCTTCGCAGCCGGGCTCTAATCACTGGTAGCTACTTCAATGGCACATGCGCTGGGTGGTCAGGCAAGGTGCGCGCTGAGCCCACTGTCCAGCCAATGGCTGACAGCCATTGCAGCTGAAGCTATCGCTGGCGCAGCGACGCGAGCTCTGACATGGAAAAAAGCCGTGTATTTGCGTTAAACTGTGCAATAAATACGGTATTGGAGCGCTCATGCTTTGGCGGCGACGTCCGCCTTGCGCCACGTGATGCCAAAACGTGCCGCAACGTCGGGTGCACTGTTCGTCTGAAGCTACTCGTGCGTCCGGTGGCGGTACCGCAGCGCCTTTTGCAACAAGCGTGCGTTGGTCGTAGTGGCGTCAAGCTCGTGCAGTTGCGAGAGCATGCCTTGCAGAACCTTTTCGGTGCGGGTCTTGACGCCTTCGTCCGAGTACGTCAAGGACAGTTGACGACGACGGGATCTCGTTCTTGTGGACGACATGGTCACAGCACGAAGTTTTATCGTGTAGAATACAAAGTGTTTCTTGCACAGGATAACCTAACGGAAGCGTTCAAAAGGAACGCGACACGTTGAGGCGTCATGGCGCCGCGTGTCTGTGCAAACCATGGTTTGATTGGATTCGTATTTCCGTCGTTGCCAGTACGAGATGCTGCGCATCATCGTCTCGCGCGTGACGTTACATCTTTTCTGGGGAGTGAAAATCGGTCCGTGGAAATCGAAAACCGAACGCGACGTGCTTCCGGTAAAAGCTCTTGACAAGGATACAAGCGACGCCACCGGACTCGACGTCAATGCTTCTTGCGCTCTAACGTTTGGACTGCCGTGCTGGATAGGACGAACATGTGTTGCCTGCAAGGAGCGCTCGATATATCACCACGCCTCGAAGATTATGGTGGTCTTAAGGCACTGAACATCACATCGCATCACTATTCCAAGATTATGGTGGTTTCCGGATATTGATATCGCCACAGCATCTCTTTCTATATGAAGCACCGACGTTGGCGAGGATTTGCTCTCGTTATCATGAACCCTGAAGCCGCCAAGGTGCTGTACGAATCATGCGATACCTTGATTAGGGGCACGCGACAACGTTTGCGACGTTGTGATGGAAAAAGATCCATTGGTCGCTTCTGATTGGGCGATGATGGGAAACAACGCGCTCGTGATTGGCCGGATTCCATTTCCGTCGTCCCGCCGCGACAACCGTGCGTGTTTATACTGCCTTGAATCACGGCGCCAGTTCCACTTCCAGATCTTCATTTTCCAATTTCCTACAAAGCACTCATATCCAACCATGGCATCTCGCTCGCTCGCAACCAGCAGTCGTCGCCACCTCCACCTCAACTACTCGGACGAATGCGTCAAGGCCCGCACCGAAAAGGTCCTCAAGAGCATGCTCTCGCAGCTCAACCAACTCGACGCGGACACGACCAACGCCCAGCTGCTACAAAAGGCGCTGCGCTACCGCAACCGAACGCGCGAGCTGCAAACCAACGACGACTGTGACGTCGGTGCTCGCTTTGGCATCTCGTGGCACAAGGTAGCCGCACAAGCATAGGTTTCTGCTAGTGAATCTTCTAATTTATGCGATCGCAACCTCTCAAAATCCAATCGATCGACTCGTGCCAATAGCTTGGGTCGGAGCACACACGACCCACCAAAACGGGGCGACACTTCTACGGAACGACAGCCCAGGTAGGCATGTGTTGTGTGTGATGGGTAAGCCAATGGCAGTGCTGCTTTTACGATCTGCCAGAGCTCATCGGCGCCTGCCGATCATGCCGTGCGTTCAACCAGTGCCCCGCCATGGCTTGTCAAGTTCGGACCCCGAGTTGCTCGCGCGGCGACTATGGATATCCGACTGATCGGCTATTGACAGCGACCGCAATTTGACTGGTGAAACACCTTGGCGTCCCAGCGACCTTCTACGAGCAACCGGGCCGAGCGGCTTCGTTTGTCCCTTTACGGCAGCCAGCCCACATCCTTTCGAGATACGGTGACTTTGTGTACCGGGTCGCGTTGAAAGCCGTGGCTGTCCGATCCAGCTTGCACTTTATCGGCCACGATGCTCGACCCTGCCTTCTCTGCGATGCGCAAGCCCGCGGAACGTACGACGATCTTTCGGTGCGCTGCCATACGTCCGCGCGATCTGGCGCGCTTTTGCACCGATGCGGGGCATCTTGCAGAAGCAACTCTCGTCTTCGGTCGTTGAATCACTTATTACCAGCATACGTCCAACAGAACATGCTCTACAACCCACCAAAAGATGACCAAACAACCATACACAACGAAGTGTAGCTACCTGTAATTTTTGCGCCACTGTATTCGACTGGTTTCACGGTCTATCGCTTGATTTCGGCTTAAAATGCAGTTTGTTCTTCACAAGGTCCAGCACAAGCATATATCCTGTACGCAGTTGGTTCACTTCCAGGCGCTTCCTGAAATGTCAATATTTGCCATCCAGATTGACACGATAAGTAGGCAGCAAGCTCGACGGTCATTTCGCTTCAAGTCTTGCCGCCGTAAACCCGCCACGCCACTCCCAATGGCTAGCGGTAAATCAAGTTATCTCTTGCCCCACTCGACGTCGTACAAGGTGAAAACGGGAATGGAGCGGAACCCTCGCAACGCTGTCGTGGTACGTCCAGGCGCAGGCAGGAGAGCAGGATGAATGCCAAATGCGCTCTTTAGAAAAGTTAAATTAATGGTCGATGCAATGGACCAACGTTAGGCTTGTGTCGTGTCGACAGTTTTGTGCCAAGAGATACCAAAGCGAGCGCCGACGTCACAGTCGTCGTTGGTTTGCAGCTCGCGCGTTCGGTTGCGGTAGCGCAGCGCCTTTTGTAGCAGCTGAGCGTTGGTCGTGTCCGCGTCGAGTTGGTTGAGCTGCGAGAGCATACTCTTGAGGACCTTTTCGGTGCGGGCCTTGACGCATTCGTCCGAGTAGTTGAGGTGGAGGTGGCGACGACTTCTGGTTGCGAGTGGGCGAGATGCCATTGTTGTAGAAAATTGAGAAATGAATCTGCAAACCGGCGCGGTGAATCGTTCGGGGGGCAACCGGAACGATCGTGATGTCGCTATCGCTCCAACAGTAACGTACTTGGTCTTATAAACACGCAACGAGGTGCAAGATGGTGGTGGCGGGACGACGGAAATCGAAGCTGGCCAATCACGGGCGCGTCGTTCCTCCTCATCGCCCAATCAAGGAGAGGTCCATGAGATATTTTGCCTCCACGTTAACACGATGGCGGCACCCGCGTTTACATGTCCAGGCACAGAGTGTCTCGTACGCAATGAAAGCCAATAAAATCACGCATCTCGATGGCAACACGCTCGAGAGCCAATGAAATCACTTATCTCGCGGGCAACGCGCGCAACGATACAAAAAGCCACTCTCGTCGTACTCGGTCTCTGGCGTCTGCTTCTCC
>NW_012156717.1:41482-44034 GCF_000151545.1 Saprolegnia parasitica CBS 223.65
TCTAGAATACTGATGGGCTATTACATGTAGCAACTCGCCGAGTCGAGTGCGTCCATTCCTTGATCGTTCCTCAATCGGAGACGTTCGCATTTTTCTCACATCGGTTCGGTTTCCTTTCGTAGCGGATTGATATATGCCATTGATGCGCGCCACACTGCGGTGGTTGCAATCTTGGGGTCGGTAACCTCATTCCCAGAAGCAGTTGGCATGCTCGAGGCTCAAACACTCGACGGTGCGCTGAATGCAATTGTAAGAGATTGAGGCAAGAACCTCGTCGACGGCTAACGCTACACTCTAACATCTCGAATCACGACCACTAACGCTCCTCGCTGACGCACCAACCATGCCTCACGAGCGCATTAGAAAGACCACCATATTTTTATAATTGCATGTAATATAACTCAGTTCAACAACGCAACACCTAAAAGTCAAACTCAACAACGCCCCGTGTGCCGCATTTGAGTCTTGAGAACGCTCACGAACGCCACTAACACCAATAACGCGCACGAGATGCTGATGATGATTACACCATGACGTTACCCGAATCAAGTGCATGCTTGTCGATGATGTGTTCGCAGCCGGGCTCTAAACACTGCGGGTTCTTCGATGGCTTCTGGACGCACATGCGTTGGTGGTCAGGCAAGGTGCGCGCTGAGCCCACTGTCCAGCCAATAAAACAGAAGCTATCGCAAGCGCGGCGACGCTAGCTCTGCCATAGAAAAGCCGCGTATTTACGTTAAACTGCGCATTAAATACGGTATTGGAGCGCTCATGCTTTGGCGGCGACGTCCGCCGTGCGCCAAGTGATACCAAAACGCGCCACAACGTCGGTCGCACTGTGCGTCTGAAGCTCCTCGTGCGTTCGGTGGCGGTACCGCAGGGCCATTGGCAGCAAGCGTGCGTTGGCTTCGAGCTCGTGGGGTTGGGAGATAGAACATATTCATCTGCACAAGCCATGGTTGAATTGGATTCGTATTTTCCATCGTTGCCAGTACGAGATGCTGCGAATCATCGTCTCGCACGTGACGTTATATCTTTTCTGGGGAGTGAAAATCGGTCCGTGGAAATCGAAAACCGAACGCATTAAAATCCCTTGACAAGGATACCAGCGACGCCACCGGACTCGACATGGATCCTTCTTGCGCTTCAACGTTTGGACTGCCGTGCTGGATAGGATCAACATGTGTTGCCTGCAGCAAGGGTACATAAATTGAATTTATGTACCCTTGCCTGCAGCGAGCGCTCAATATACCATGTATCATAACGCCTCGAGGATTATGGTGGTTTCCGGAGATTGCCACAGCATCTCTCTCTATAAGAAGCACCGACGTTTGCAAGGATTTTCTCACGTTATTATAAACGCCGAAGCCGCCAACGCGTTGTACGAATCATGCGATACCTGGATGAGGGGCACGCGACAACGTTTAGGACGCTGGGATGGAAAAAGATATCATTGGTCGCTCCTGATTGGGCGATAAGGAGAAACGACGCGCTCGTGATTGGCCAGATTCCATTTCCGTCGTCCCGCCACCACAACGGTTCGTGTTTATACTGCGTTACCGTGGCAATGCGACAGCTCGATCTTTCCGGTTGGGTTTCCTGAATCCCCGCC
This sequence comes from Saprolegnia parasitica CBS 223.65, assembly GCF_000151545.1. Lineage (NCBI taxonomy): Eukaryota > Oomycota > Saprolegniomycetes > Saprolegniales > Saprolegniaceae > Saprolegnia > Saprolegnia parasitica. The sequence continues at coordinate 43,095 of NW_012156717.1, forward strand.
CCATTTCCGCTTCCAGAGCTTCACTTTCCAATTTCCTACAAAGCACTCATATCCAACCATGGCATCTCGCTCACTCGCAACCAGCAGTCGTCGCCACCTCCACCTCAACTACTCGGACGAATGCGTCAAGGCCCGCACCGAAAAGGTCCTCAAGAGTATGCTCTCGCAGCTCAACCAACTCGACGCGGACACGACCAACGCTCAGCTGCTACAAAAGGCGCTGCGCTACCGCAACCGAACGCGCGAGCTGCAAACCAACGACGGCTGTGACGTCGGCGCTCGCTTTGGCATCTTGTGGCACAAGGTAGCCGCACAAGCATAGCGTTCTGCTAGTGAATCTTCTAATTTATGCGATCGCAACCTCTCAAAGTTCAATCGATCGACTCGTGCCAATAGCTGGGGTCGGAGCACACACGACCCACCAAAACGGGGCGACACTTCTACGGAACGACAGCCCGGGTGGGCATGTGTCGTGTGTGATGGGTAAGCCAATGGCAGTGCTGCATTTACGATCTGCCTAAGCTCATTGGTGCGTAAATAAGGCGACGGTTCATCACACACTATAATACCTCCGCTCGCTAACGGTCCAAAAGCCGTGATTGCGGGCACGTTCGGGGGCGCCAAACATTTTGCTCACGCTCCCGAAAGCTATTGATAGTTAGTGCATCCGTAATGCCATGGATAGAAAGGCGAGAGGACTCGATTTTATCGTGGGCATTGGGGTGCATGGAGACGGAGCCGGTACATGCATTGACATGGACGCTCGCCCTGCATGGTCTGACCATGCAGGCAGACGCATATAAGCTCAACGGTTGTTTCCATCGGCGTGAGCTTGTCGTTGAATCACTTATTACCAGCATGAGCCCAAGTTCTACAGCAACCAGGGAAGCAATCATACTGTATTCGACTACTTAATAGTCTATCGGTTGCTTTCGGCTCG
>NW_012156718.1:0-11806 GCF_000151545.1 Saprolegnia parasitica CBS 223.65
CACGCATACGAGAGCACGTCGTGGCGCAGGACGCGAAACGAGCGTTGACAACACGGCGCAGCCATCGCGCTGGTCGCTGACTTGCAGACATGGCGAGTCGGGCTTGGGCGCAAAGAGGCCTGTGTAGCCATGCGCGGCGAGCTGCGGCTCGAACCAATCGTGAAAGTGATCGACTTCTTCCAAGCACACAACGTCGGGCGCAAAGCGCAGAATCTCATCGAGAAGACTACACGCAAGATGGTACCATGAGAGTTGCGGGCTTGAGTAGAAAGGACGTACGGCTGCCGGCGATGGGCCCACGCCAAGGACCCCGGCGGTGCGAGTGTAAAGCCGCCGTGGTCGTCGCGGAGGCCGCTCAACCCATCGGCGAGCACATTGAACTGGAGGATGGTGAACGGTGGTGTGTCCGAGGCTGCGGCCAGCGACTTAAGGCTACGCGGGTACAGCCCGGTCATGACGAAACAGCAATATCACGTTTGGAGGGTATTGGAAGATACGAATAATATGTATCACAGGTTTTATCTCGAACCACTCCATCATCATCCGTGTCGCCAACGCCATCCTTGGACTGCCGCGGTGCTGGCCGCGATGATAACGACGGCGTGCGCATACGGACTTCTGGAGGCATGGCCACAGGTTTCTGTATTGAACTAATAGCCCGGCGGTCTTATCATGCCCGTGCTTGGAGGGCCTCCAAGCAAGATGCGCCTCCAATGGAGGCGCATCTTGCTTGCGGACTTTGGCGAGCCGCTCGTTCTACCTACTCATGTGCCCTCGTCGAACACACTGCATGTTGGCGGCATAGCAGCCGTGGTGCACCCACTGCCGTCGGGTCGTGACAGCTGTTTGCATCGGGACGCATATTCAGTGCCCCAGCTTCCTCTGGCGTAAGCTTCTACATTTCCACCAAGGGAATAATTCCCTTGATTTCCACAGTCGTTCACAGCCACCGTCAACGAAGAGGACTACATCATGAAACGTCCAAGCGTTTCATCCTGCTGCGTGCGTCTCGGCGCATGTCATTAGCGTTTTTGAAATGACATGGGGGTAGATGCGAGTCGACGCGTCACGTCCGCAAGCAAAGCGCTTCAGTTGTGAAATCTTTCGATAAAAGAGCCTGCGGGGCATGTGCGACACCACGCTGACATCTGCTGCGACCGTCGGCACCCGCTGTGAGCTCTGTCCGTACGCTCAGCGCCTCGCACGCTCGATAAAATACTGGGAAGAGCATGGACCTGCCGCAGAATAGAGGACAGAAAGCGCATTAGCTGGAATCGACGGTACTTGATGTTTGCCGTGTCATGCATTCTTGACGCTGTGGGTTCGTACGATCGCCTGCAGAACCTTGCGTACCACATCCTTGCGCAATGGCAAATGACAACCATCTGCTGCCGCCAGATGGCTCGTCGCTGGCAGCGATCGTGGCCGTCGTTCGTGCTCTTGTTGTGTACTATTCACTTTTCAAAATGCGCCCTGGTCTCTTTGCCCCCGCTCTTGCGCTCGCCGCCGCGACGTCGCCCAACGAGTGGCACCCGTGCCCACTCTACTCGGACGTGGGCACCGCGGCCGAACACAAGCAGTACGAAGCGTCGTACAACTTTACGGCCGAGTGCATTGAAATGTCGGCCCCGGTCTGCTACCCCGGCGTGTGCGAAGGCTCCAAGACGCTGACGCTCTTTCTCAAGCGCATCCCTGCCACGCACCCGACGACGCCGGCCAAGGCCGTGTGGCTCATGCAAGGCGGTCCCGGTGCAGCGTCCGATGCGAGTACGTTTTTTGGCATATTTCTGCGATTTCACACTCTCGACTACTCTAGTGGAGCCGTCCATGGCGCAGATCTACGAAGCCGCCAACGGCACCATTAGCCTGTACACGATGGACCACCGCGGCGTCGGGCGCAGCTCGCCCTTGTCGGCCATCTGCCCTGATGTGGCAATGGCCGAGATCGAGACGCTTGACGTGGCGCACACCAAGTGCTTCAAGAAGCTCAAGGCCAAGTACGGTACGACCAACACGACGTCTCCATGCGAATATGATGTGACTCATCCCTTTGTAGGGCCCAACGCTGCCAAGGGCTTCTCGGTCACGAGCGCGGCCACGGACCTTGCGACAATCATCCAGAGCCCACTCCTCGCGGCCTCGGACGTCTTCGTCTACGGCGTGAGCTACGGCACGTACCTCACCGAGCGCCTCATGCACCTCGCGCCCAAGAACGTCAAGGGCTACATCCTCGACAGTATGCTGGCTGAGAGCCCGTTGAGCACGTACAGCGACTGGGACCGCGACGTTGCGCACGTTGGTACGTGGACCCTACCCCTCTTCTACCCAAGGGACTCATGCGTTTTTTTCGGTTGTAGAAAAGGAGTACTATCATTTCTGCGACAAGGACCCAGTGTGCGCGTCCAAGATTGGCCCCAATTCCAAGCAATTCGCATTTGACTTGTACAAAAGCTCGACGCGAACGACACGGCGTGTGCCCAAACGATTTATGCGGCCAAGGGAACTCCGTCCGATTTTGTGGGATCGACGCTTGCCGGCATGTTGACCAACTACAACCAGCGCAACTTGATTCCTGCGATTCTCTACCGCCTCGCCAAGTGCGTTGTCGACGTCGAGAGCGAAGCTACGTTCCTGACCGGTCTTCTCGGCCTTGCCTCGGAGGCCGACGAGACGGAAGGGCGCGATGACATTGTCCCCGGCGACGCTGAGACGGGCGAGTCGGTTAGCGACGACATTCTCTACAGCAACATTGTCTTCAACGAGATCTGGGAGTCGCCGTCGCCGTCGGTCGAGCGCCTCGAGAAGGACTCGTCCAAGCTCACGTGGCGAAGCAGCGACAAGATCTCGACGCTTCTCAAGGTCGGCAAGTACTGCCTCTACACGGGCGGCAAGGACGCCGTGTGCAAGCAGTTTGAAATCGCAGCGGGCTCCGAGTCGTTTGCATACGCCCATGACCAGTACTGGAACAAGACGGCGGCGGTTCCGGTCGGCGCGAGTGCCCTCTTGCTCTCGGGCGGCATTGACGTCCAGACGATCCCCAAGTATGCCGTGGCCCAGAATGCGTCCATGGCCGGTGACAAGAAGCTCCTTTTGCAGTTCCCGTTTGGCGGCCACAGCATCATCTCCACGACCAACACCGACCCCAAGGTAGAGAGCCACGCTTTTTATATCGATGTACTCATTGTGTATGGCTGTAGGACCCGACCAAGAACTGCGGCATGGACATCCTCAACATGTACCTCCAGTCGGGCGGCAACCTCAAGGCCATCAAGACCGACTGTATGGAAAACGTCCAGCCCCTCGATTTCACACTCATCCACGACGAGGCCAAGGCCCTCGAGCTCTTTGGCAACACGACCGACCTCTTTGGCGATGAAGAGCGCCGTGTGCGGGCGGCCGTGCAGAGCGAAATCGCCAAGGCAGACGCCAAGCACAGCACCGAGATGATTGCGCTCACCGGCGGCTTGGTCGCGTGCGTGCTTGCCGTCATGGGCATGGCTCTGTACGTCAAGAAGCAGCAGCGCGCACTGGCCAAGGACAGTACGGCGGCGGTCGAGTCAGAAGTCAAGGACGCCAAGGAAGATGGTGCGAAGGAGGAGTCTGCCTCGGACGACGCCACGGTCGCCCAGGTCTAAGTTGTCCATTCAATCAACTACTCATTTTATTGTCCACACAAGAAAATGCAAAATGTGCCATACTAGTATCCTTTCCAACTCTATATTTCCATTTGCATTTGAGGCTTGTGGAAGAGGAACATAAACACCATCATCCAGCAGCTCGCCACGGACGATGTCTACGTCGACGGCGCTATTAAACTAGCTACGGGACGTACCTCGTGGAGCGCCTTGTGCATCTCGCGCCCAAGAACGTCAACGATTACATTCTCGGTGACGTCATGAACGAGAGCCCCGTCTTGTGTTTCTTCGACTGTGACCGCGTGGTGACCGCTACGCTGCCGACGTGGGTATGTCACGCTGACATGAATGCAGGCTACTGGAACCGTCCTCATGGCAGTTGCACTTTTATTCATCGAAAGGGCATCTGCGATGCGATGCTACATTCGCACAATAAGTACTATGCCGGTACATCCCCGGGAGAGCACCGCGCACCGACGCGTCACGCTCTCGAACGTGTATTTTCTACTATAGATGTTATGTTATATTGTTGTAACAACGAAGATAACGCGAAACACGTTCATATATATCGTTGCTATAATTTACCATACGAAATTGAAAGGGACCTCATGTCGCGCTCGTTCCGAGGCGCGCAATCGTGTCGATCAAGACGGCGATATCGTTGTGCATTTCAATCTCATAGTACGTTTGATACGCGGCTTCGCACGCAGCGCGCCATTCGGTGCGCGGCACATTGTTGGCCACGAGCGCTTGAACCACGGGCTCAACGTCTTCCAGTGGCGCGAACGCGCCGTGGACTCGGTACCCAGAGTAGTCGTAGCCTTTTTGCAGCAGCGTCGTGCCATCGCTCAACGCTGTGCCCATGGTCCAGCTCGTCCAGCTACGCGTGTACCCTTGTAGCGGCTGCTTGGGGTCGTCCTCGATTCCTTGGACAAGCCGGAGGAACATGCTAGGCTCTTGAATCGTTCGAATGAGCAGGTTGTGTGTGGCATTCGTGTCGCGACAGTAGACAATGTCGTCGCCAAGACATTCCATCTTCTACATGCCATATCCAGAGACTCGTAGAAGGCAGTGACTTCAAACCTCGGTGGCCGCTGTGTTCTCGCATGCCGTCCGCACGGCGTGCAACGGAGACGGCACCACGTATTGCTGGTGCACGGCAGTACAGTGCGTGTTTTCAAGCTCCGAGACGCAGACGCGCACGAATGGCGAGCTCGTAACGTCACGCGGGAACGGTGCCTGCGCGTAGAGCTGTGGAAATCGCTGGTGGAGCTGGTCCATGATCCAGACAGCGCTAGTCGTGCGGCTCACGGGTTCGTCCAACAGGCCCGCCAAAGGGCGACTCGGCGACGACTGCTATCCACATGAAGTGCGTCAGTACTCAACTAGATAGCAGAGCCATCTAATGATCCTACCGGCGCTGTCACGCGCTGTACCCACGCAGCGAGCAAAGACGCGCGGGTTTCGGCTTCGGCGACTTGCTGCCGTAGAGCCCGTTGAACCTCTTGACTTGCCAAAGCCTCTTCCTCGAGCGCAAGTGCAATGTCTTTCCACGCAACGTGCGAGGTAGCACGCGCTTTCTGTGTTTGTTGACATTGCAGCTGAGCCAGGCGCTGCTCCAGGAGCGGGATTTCGTCGTCGAGTGCGCTCGCTTCGAGCGCGATGAGGTACCGGTACCGACGCTGGGCCTCGCGGTGTCGCTGGCGCTTCTCCTGCACAGGACGCAGCGTCGGATCGGCGTTGACTTGGAGGTCGTACATGCCTTGGCGAAACGACAAAGGTGGGGTCCACATGGCTGTAGTCAAACACGAAATGAAAAATGACCCACCGCGCTGACGGCTCCGTCTTGAAGTAGTAGCTAACCAATCAAAGAATGGTCGCACTGCCGTGATGCCGTGCCATGGTCAGCGCTGATTGGAGGCGCAACGCTCACACGCCACCCAGCATCCCCGTCTGAGCCAAACGACATGTGTTTTGACGCGCTCTCCCCAGTCTTGATGCCAAGTCATACGTGTCACGAGCATATGGCGACCCCAAACGTTTCTGTGCCATGCAAAAAAGCCAATCATCCACAGGACATCCTCTCTACGATTGCTCTGGTTGATGCGCTGCAGCAATATCCAGTGGTGCCTCCCAGCGATCAACGATGGAGGGTTTGCAAGTCTACCGGTATTACGAAGTTTGCTGCGCGGTCGACAGCATTTTCGTGAAGTTTGATTGGCTACACCGACCGCGACCGGTCGTGTGATTGGCCAAGCCGTGATAGTCGGTATCTTTGACGAAAATCGTGCTTATCCAGTTTGAAGGCAAATAGTTTAAAGGGACCGTGAATCGGAGATCGTGGCTTGTTTTTGTGCATGCCTAAAAAATCTCTCTCGTGCGCCAGGTGTCTTGCGAGTGGTGTGTAGTGTCTCCCATGGACCGTCAAGCTGTCGTCTGATTCTGCTCTCTAGCTTGCTCAAGGGGAAGATATGTTTGCTCCAGATATCTATGTCCACTCCAGTAACCCTCACACCCTTACACCCTTACACGATTTTTAAAGAACAGCCACAAAATATTGCCACCGTGCTTGAAGGTGGAATGAGCCAGTCCATTCTCATAAGAGTGGATTAAAACATTCATGTACCCTTGATTCTCGGAAGCATCGCATGTGTCGGTTATACTGTAAACGGCGCGCGGCGTAAACTTGAAGCACGCGTATGACTCCGGAACTCCTTCTACCGGAATTCTATTCGCGCCAATTTAAATTCGGTTGTCCCGTCGGGGCCTTATAGCTCGTGAAATCTCATTGTGTTGGCATATGGTAGGAGGACACATATCTTCAACATCAATGTATTTTGATGTTCTCGTTCGGCATACATGTACCGTAGTGAACGCTCCGCCTTGTTTGGTTTCTCATGGCTTGTTCGGTGAGATAAAGAGGGCGCGAGTCCTGCATGAACCACTCACTACACCTCGGGTGAGGTGTGGCGGGTAGCTTGGCAGAGATCGGAAAGAACAATGCTTGGCTCTTCCGAAAAGTCACTGGTTTCATTGAGCCGCCTGTTTAGAAAAGAGCCAAATAGGTACGTTTAGGCCAAATACATGGCGGCCAAATCGATGTTTCGGCAAACTCGACACACTGCTTCACGATCAACACGGTCGGCGACGAACGTCGCTATCTAGTACTGACCACGCTGGGTCGCCGCTTGGTGGATCTGTTCAGCGTATCTGCCCAACCACCAGACTGCACCCAAGGATGGCGCTAATGGTTGCGGCACCACTCCCGACAGCCAGCCACCTCGCTATTCGGATACGCCCCATTGAGGTACGTGTGGTAGAGGAGCCGATAGCGCTCATAGAGATCGTGTCGGGACGCCGACGCTGGAAGCGACCGCACTGCTTGTAAGTACCATGGCGACGTCGTCTCCAGCGGCAGAAAATCGCCGTCGCCCGCGTACCAGCTCGTCGACTCGTCGACCTCTTGAATCAGCGCTGCGTTTTTTGTTTATCCGTGATAAGACAATGCTACACTTGTCGTTGCGTCATTCAAGACGACATTGCATCTCATTTCGCAGTGCTACCAGTCCATCCACGTTAGCTTCAGTGGACCTGTGGGCACGAGATCGTCGTGCTCGATGCCGCGCGAGAGCGCCAAGATGCGTCCGTGCTCGCGAGTATACTGGATCGCAATGTTTTGTGGCGTGCTGCCATACTGAAAACGGACATTGCGCAGGTTTGGGACCACGTCTTCGAGCCTCTGCACCCACATTTTTTCCATCATATGCACCGCGCAAGGTACTACCGTTTGCTCCAAGTGTTGATTGTCAAAGGACCGAAAGACGGTCTCCAGTAGGTACGGGTCGACGCGGTGTTTCTGAACTACAAGGTGTGCACCAAGAGCACCCACGGGCGCCATGTGCAGGCGCAGGCCCGGCCCCGCGTCACCCGGTGCAAAGACGTCATCAAAGGCACGGTCCAAGTTGCATCGCATGTGCTGCAGAAGCCACTCAAAGCCTCGTCGGCGTGCCGATGGAGTCGTTCCGAGCACGCTGGCGTGGCGCCAGGAGGTCGTTGTCGGCAACGGCCAACGCTACAACGGGATGTGAGCGTGTCGTCGTACTAATACAAGTGTATTGTGGTAGAAGGCGCACCGCCAGTTGCATCGAGAGACAGTATGACCAGAGAGCCTGAGCGACGAGCTCTTGTCGCTGCAGCGAGGCGTGGAGATGTTGTTGGTGGGACACCCCGCGGTTCGACTCAGCGCGCAAGGCCATCGCGACGTTGCGCCAGTGGAGCAGACGCATCGACGTGAGCTTGTCGACGGTCGCTTGAAGCCGTGCGACATCGTCTTTGAGGCCTTGCTTCTCGAGAGGTGCTTCCGCACGTGCTCGCGGTCTCCATCGGCTCTTTCATTGCGCTCAAGTTGCAGCCGACGCGTTAAAACTTGGCGCCAGCTGTTTTGCTCGAAAGGCGGCGCTACGTACGTTGCCGAACCTTCCAGCCAAGAGCAAGGCGACGGCGGCACCGTGGTTGTGACTAGTCCTAACCCTATTGTAGTATTCGGGTAGAGGCACATGTACTACGATGTCGCGCTCTGTAGAAGAGGAGGTTGAGGCGATGGATGGACTCGCGCGGCGTCGTGAAGCTGTCGTAAAGGCGCTCGCTCCAACAACAAGGCTTGGTAGATTCTTGGTGTGTCTGTGGCGCGGTCGTGGCGAAATGCATCGGCCGGGGACAGCACAGCACGCGATCACTAGTCGTTTGCCGATCTCCAAGGTCGTGGCGATGTTAGGACGATGTTGTTTCCAGTGGGCGACTCATGTTGAATTGCCTCTATAAATCCAGTGACAGCGTCCGTGCGGTTGTGGCAGAGACGCGAACCTTGCTGGCTTAGAAAGCCCAAGTTTTGACCTTCTCCACCTTTTTCATGTCAACTGTTTTGCCAGAGTCCATGCTGCCAAACGAGCTGCCCAACGACGACGAGCCTGGAAGGATTGACAGCAAATGACACGATGGCGTACACCTATCCTTCTTAATCTGGAGCAACCCTCCTTGCGCATATGCATTGGTAAAGGCAACGATGGTCTGTCCACCATTCAATGGCTCTGGCGACAGCATGGAAGACCACAAGCCTCGGCGCTTAATGCAGATGGATACCTCGCGAGCCGCGGTTGCGGAGCTCGACGATGTTGCTGTTCGAGATGGTAGGCGCGACTTTGCCGTTTCACGATGCTGGCATCCGGTTGGGTAGGATTGTCCGGATACGCTGTCAAACTCCAAAGCGCGACCATGGCCGAAGAGCATGTGCTATGCTGGCACAACATTGAGGCGCTGCGCCGGCAGGTCCTGAGCTTCTTAAGCCCGCGCGAGATCCTCCGTGCATCAAGCACAAGTCGTGGCTTCCGCTTCGCTGCCCAGCACGTCGATGCCATCAGCCTCGTGCAGGCCACGCCGATGAACACCAGCCTCGCCCACGTCGCACGCTTCTTCCGCGGCGCACGGCAGCTGCGCCTGACGCAGTGCTACCTGCCCACAGACAGCTTGCACGCGCTAGCTACGTTTGCGCACCTCCGCGACCTCGATCTTTCGGACGTCGCCTTTCTCCAAGACGGCCACGTCGCCGCCATCACACGCGGTGCGTCGCAGCTCACATCCTTGACTGTTGTGAGCTGCCACTTGCTCGCCCACGTGCATATTTTCGCGCCACGCTCGCTGTCCCATGTGCGCTTTGAGCGCAACATGAACCTCAAGCAGCTCCAGATTAGCGGCGACAACGTGGTCGTGACGCACCTGACCGTCACCGCGTCCGCTACGTTCCAGCAAGCTGACGCGCTTGTCCACGCACTGCCGTCGCTGACGCACGCTTCGTTTGCCGAGTGCGGCATGCTCAGCCGCTTTGTGCTAGCGTCCGAGCATCCGTCGTTGCAGGGCTTGGACCTTTCTCGGTGTCATGTGCTCCTCGTTGTCGATGTACGGTATCCCGCCCTTTCTCCAAGTCGTCACGTAGTGTGCTCGTAGGTCCACACTCCACAGCTCCAGCGACTGGAGACCGAAGGCTCGATGCAGCTAACGCACTTGGCCGTGCGCTCGTCTTGCCTTCGAAGGCTGGAGGCGTGCGTGATGCTACACTTGCAGTCGGTCGCACTCGACTGCCCCGCCCTTGTGAAGCTCAACCTCACGGGGGCGTCACGCCTGACAGCGCGCGGTCTTCAGCTCCAATGTCCGCAGCTCAAGCGCCTCCTTGTGCACAGTACATCCCCTATCCACGCCGACGACTTTGTGCATCGATGAGCCCAACGCGATGCTTTCAAGAGCAACTCTTTGATCCTTGATAGCACCGTCAACGCTCGAATACGTTTGTGTAGAAATGAAAGGCGTGGCAATGGTTCCAGTATCCGAGTCGTTTTAGCTGGTGGACACTTGTTCAAAAGGCTCAACAGACACAATGCGCATTGTGGTCAGCAACGATGCAACAGAGAGTGCCACGTACAAAGACACGTCGTTTTCAAAGAAAGCAACTAGGGGTGGAAGAGCTCGACCACTTCTCGAATGGGGACGTTGCAGACAAAGCAGACTGCGGCTTGGAGCTCGACGGCGCAGCCCATGCACAGTGCCGCATGGCCGCAGGGTACGCAGACGGCGTTCTGCGATCCATTATCGCACAAAATGCACTGGGCCCGTGATCGACCGTCTTCCATCGACGGTGCCGACGGGGCAGACGCAACATCAGACTCCAAGACGACGAGAGCTTCTGTCAGGGCGACTGGAGCTTCCGTCAGGGCCTGAGCGATTGGAGCTTCGTTGAAGTCGCGGGCGGCTGGGATGTCGACTGATCGCTCTGCCGCCGGTGTGTCGACCTGCTTGGCGTCGTCTCGCACGGTGACCGCTGCTGGCGCCGTCTACTCCACGAATCCATGAGCTCTGGATCACAAGCTGCTGTCGTTCATACCGCGCCTTGTGCGAGAAAGGCTGACCACGCAGCAAACGAGGGTGCGTCGAGCGCAGCGAGCTCGAGCATTTCTTCGCTGCCAACGACCCCCGGGCCCTTGAGGCGCGCGCCTCGCACGAGGAGCGCAAACGGCTTGTCGTTGAACCACTTGTCCGATGTTGCCAGCTGCACAGGGGCCGTGGCATTGAGCATGAAAATTGAGCTAGACCACAAGACATGAGGTCAGAGAGTAGTGCATACGATTGGTACGAGTGTCTACCTCGGCGGGTGGCGCGACGGGTCCATGGCCTGGACATGGTAGAAAGCGACCTCGAGGTACGTATGCGACCCCACGCGCGAGACGATGGCCCAGCGCCGGGTCCAGGACCGCAGCGCGCGCAGCCCCGAGACGGCCGACGCGGCGTTCTCGACACTCTCGTAGACATAGCCCATGAAGAGGCGCGTCTGCGATGCCAAGAGCTGCTGAATCGCGCCCGACGCCGCGACGTGCTCGCCTTGGGCGAGGCTGGCGCGCACCATCTCCGTGGGCGCCAAGCCATGCGTGTTGAGCGAGAAGGGCGAGAGACCGACGGCCGGCGAGAGGAGGAAGCGCGCGGCGTTCACTGCGCCTTGAAAGCACGCGTAGTGCAGTGCGTTGTTGCCGCTATTGTCGCTTGCCATGACATTGGCGCCGTGCTGGAGCAAGATCTCGACGCAGGCCACGTGGTCTTTGGCCGCAGCGACTAGCAACGGTGTCCGGCCGTTGGATCCGCGGTACTCGAGCAACGCGGCTTGCTCGGCCGGTGACGTGGCAAGCGCTTGAGTGAGCGTGGCAATGTCGTTGTTTGCGGGGCGGCAAGGAAACGCGGTTGGCGTGGTTGTCGATGGTCAGCGCGGATTGGAGCGACGAGACGAGGTCGGTCACGTGAAGGCTACTGCAGAGCTCGTGGGCGGTCTTGGTGAGCGTGGCGCCAAGCTGATTAAGATCATGGCCGAGGTCGTTGGCCCACGACGTGGCCGCCGACGGCAGCTGGATCGTCACCGAAGGAATGCCCATGGGGATAGGCTCGGTCAAAATGAAAAATGACGTCTGCTCTTGCGTTGTCTCAAACCAGAAGAACGAATGTCGGTAGCACACGTGCATTCCCTCCCGGTGAATGGTGCTCCTTCGCCAACATTCTAGATCGACGTGCATCGTTTTTGATTGGGATCGCAACGTCATGATTACCTAACCCTTAGAACCCGCCATTTTCGTAGCGAA
>NW_012156719.1:0-11789 GCF_000151545.1 Saprolegnia parasitica CBS 223.65
CACGGGCATGCACGACAACCTGCCACCCCATGTGATCCGCGACGCCAGTCCCGATATGCATCGTCGCAACACGATCGACGACGACGAGACCGAAGAACACAAGATGCACGAGAGAGACGAGCGCGTGGTCCTACCGAGCGACCGCCGCAGCACACTCGAACCGACACAGGTCGCGGCCCTGCTTCCTCCTCGGAATACCCGCCGAGAGACGTTGGACGACCGACGTAGCACACTCGACCCGACACAGGTCGCGGCCATGCTACCTCCGCGAAGCACCCGGCAAGAGACGATAGGCGATCTCTCTTTCGACACGCGGCGAAGCACGCTCGACCCGAGCCAAGTCGCCTCGATGCTGCCAAGCACGCGTCAAGCGACCTCGGACCGCGACATGGACGACCGCCGGAACACGCTCGACCCAACACAGGTGGCCTCGATGCTGCCGCCTCGACACGGCCCTCGGCGCGAGACCACCGACATGCTGCCCATCCTCGCATCGCCTCGGACCGATCGGCGCACGACCTTGGATCCGATTGAGAGCATGCGCATGCTGCGCGTCGAGTCGCCCGAGCCGTCGGCAGCTGCGAGTCGGCGCGAGACGCTCGAGCCAGGTGCCATGTCGCTGCTGGAGGCGTCGCCCATCGCCGCCGATCCCACGGACCGTCGCGCAACGCTTGACCCGGCCGAGTACTCGGGGCTCTTGCAGCTCGACAGCGACGACGACGACGACAATGGTGGTCTCCAGGAAATGTCGCTGCACATGGAGTACTCGATCGCCGAGTCGGAAGCGCCGAGCATGGAGATCGAGGACGACGACGACGTCAACATGCTCGAGGAGGCGAGTGGCGCTGCGGACGAAGACGGTACGATGGATCGCTTTTTTTGACGTGGCGCGGTAGCCACCCTTCGTGTTGACGTAGCACCCCAGCGTCGACCGACGCCCGTGACGCAAGATGACGATGACGACGATGACGTCATGGCAGCGCCGGCGTTTGCATCGCCGCCCATGAAGCGGACGCTGGCCGTACACTACGACTGCCATTTCCATCCCGCGATCTCACCACTGCACTGCTTCGTGTAGACACCGCTCAAGAGCTGTCTCAGCGCCCGCAAGCCAAAACCACCGACGACTAATGCGAGCTCGACACCGACCAAGACGCTCACCTTCGGCCCGCCGACCGGGGCCGAGTTTCGGGCGTCGGACCCGTCGACCGCCATGACGCCCATGTGTGAGCGCACGGCCAAAGCCATGTTTCCATTGGAAAAGGACGAAGACGCCGAAGACGAAGAGACGTCGGTCAACAGCAGCATCCTCGACGAAGCCGACCTATTGGTCGACGACGACCACGCGAGCGCGTATGCCTTTGGGCCGATGCAGAGCCCGCGCCGAGGCAGTCCGCGCCGCAAGCTCCCGCCTCCGGTCGTCGGCGTGAGTCCGCTCGACAACCTCACCGAGGCGCGTCGGAAGCGCCGGGCGTCGTTTAGCGCGAAAGACATGCCCGCACCGTCGCGCCGACAGTCGCTTCTCGGTGTCAACGTCATGGCCGACGACTCGAATGCGTTCATCGCTGGCAGCGCCAAGAAGCATACGCAGCGCCTGAAAGCCCGCGGTACTTCGTGTTTTTTCCGAGACGACGACGTGTCTCATATCGTGTTGCCGTCGAAATAGGCACGACGACGTCGACACCGTTTGTGGACTCGTCGTCCGAAGACGAAGACATTGACATCACCGGCGAGTTCTTTACGATGCCGCCGGCGCTTGTGGTCGCACCGACGACCAACGGCCTCGACGACTTGCTCGCGGACAATACGCTGTCGATGCCAGCATCGTCGTCGTCCGACGGACTCGATGACAATGATGATGCGTCGATGGCCTTCTTGAACGCGCCGCCGAATGTGACGGACGACGGGCAAGACCCGACGCTCGACCTCGGGCCGGTCGGCCCCCTCGCGAGCGACCCGTCGTTGTTTTCGCAAGAATCGTCGTTTGTGCCGTCGTCGATGGAGACGCTGGCGCCGATTCTGGAAGAGTCGGATCGGAGTCGCATGGACATGAGCTCGGACGACGACGACGACGACGACGACGAGGACGACGACGACGGTGATGAGTACCAGCGCCGGCGACAGTCGGTGGTCGTGAACCTCAGCGGTCGGTTCGAGAAGCTCGGGTCGTCGGGCAAGAAAAAGAAGTCGGAGAGCAGCAAGCACGCGCTCTTGCCGCTCGAAGACCTGCCCCGTCCCGCGGCGCTGGATTTGAGCGACGATTCGCTCAACAGCAGCCTCGACGAGGCCGACATGCAAGACGACGACGACGACCATAATGACAACAACAACAACATCCTCATCGATACGGACAGCGTGGTGCCAGTGGACGTTCCACCCGTGACCCTCGAGGCGCTGTTTGCCAAGCTCGATGTCGGCCGCATCCATTCCTCGTTCGATACGACGATGGCAGGCGGCCCCGTCACGGCGCTGCAGCTCCTGTCGCCGTACGAAGTCGACGTGCGCACGTCGCTCGCATCGGCCAAGGACGAGCTCACGTCCTTCATTGACGAGCTCGCCGCGGTCATGGAGACGGCGTCCGGCCTGCCTGCGCCGACACACCTCGCGGTCTTGTACCATGGAGGGCCGCTGCCGTCGAGTCTCTCGACGTTTTACGAGCTCAAGGCGTACCTCGTGCTCGGCGGGTGGCTCGAATGGCGCACGAAGCTCGAACACGCGCGCACGACCGCCCTTCGCCCGTTGTTGCAGTCGGCGATCACCGACAAGGCCCATCTGGACGCAGCTACCGCGACGCTCGGCCTCAAGGAAGACCAGGAAGGGCACATTGTCGACGGGCTCTACGCCCATGAAAAGGCGACGCGGGCCGAGCTCGAGACGATTGAAGAGCAACTCGTGATCCGCGCCGAGCTCACCGGCCGGCTCCAGGCGCTCCGCCGGCAAGTCGAGAGTCTGCAGAAGACGCTGTCGACGCACGCCGCGCAGACAGCAACGCTCGAGGCGCGTCACGCAAACGCGTCGATGGATGTCTCCCCTGCGACCCTCGCGACGCAACTCGATGCCACCAAGGCCGCGCAAGAGACGTACCAGCTCGCGTCGGGCGCGTCCAAATGGCAGTGTCTCTCCGTCTCGGGCGTCGCGGTCGCGTTGGCGCTGCAATGCAAGGTCTGGAATGCGACCGTGCACGTGGCCATGGACGTGGATCTGAGCGCTGCCTTGCCGACGGCTTCGTTCGCGGTCCACTCGTCGTCGTTGGGCGTGAAGGCGCTCGGGACGGACCTCCAGCGCGTGCTCTTTGACACGAATGCACTGGAAAATGCGGCGATGCGGGTGCTGCGGTCGCCCGACGACGTGCCAACCTTGCTCCAATCGACCGAGGTGACGCTGCTTCGCGCGGCCCGCGTGTGCAAGGAAGTGCTCTTACTCGAGACGGACCACACCGTGTATGTGACGGACTCGAATCTGCTCGTGCAGTTTACGTCACAGCGCCGGAAAATCCGGTTTGGCGTCGCGTGGCGACTCTCGCCGAACGTGTTGTTCGAGCCGCTGACGTTTGCGCTGACGGGTGTGACGGGACTGACCAAGGTAGGCTCGTGTTGTGGACGATATTGTCGTATGGACGAGTTGTCGTAGGCGCAAGAGCTGGCGATTTTAGACCGGCTCGAGACGGTGCCGCGCGGCTTTCGGCGACTGCGACAGCTCTGTCAGTGCGTCGAGCGGTACCTGGACGACTTATAGTAGGCTAGACTTTTTGAGAATGGGACCACCCGTGGATCGTAGTCGAGCGTGGCCATGTACAGGTTGTCGGCGTGACCGTAAGTGTGGGCATGGACAGACGAGAGACCCACCTGAAACGCAGCAAGATGATTGTCTTGACGGGTGCTCGTCCTTGATTGCATATGCGAGGCGACAACGACCATCGCGCATCCTCGCATTTTGGGCTTGCACACACGACGGTGGTGGTGCTCTACAGAGGCGACCATGCTGTCCCTGGGCCGCCTCACTTGACTAATACCGTCTCCACTTGCGTTGCGAAACGGGCCTCGACTAGGGACATGTGTACACTCTTGACGAGGCACGACAATAGTGTAATATCGATTAGATAAACGGCTGCGCGGTCGCGGCTTCGACTTTGGACTGCGACGAGTTGGAGCCGAGCGAGACAGACGGCGCTTCGTACGTGAACCCGTTGAACATGCTCTTGGGAATGGCTTGCGCCGAGACCGGGTTGAGACTCACGGGCGTGTGGACCGGCATTTCTGTAAACTCTTTTTCAAAGTTGGAGGTATCGGCGTCGTCCTTCTTCGCATTCGGGTGGAACGGCGGCTCGGCCCACAGGAGGCCGTCCCAGTCGACGCTCGCAAAGAAAGGATGGGCCTTGACGTTGGCGGCGCCATGGCCCTTCACGCCACCGAGCCGCTTGTCCGGGTCGCGGTGCAGAAGCGCGCGGATGAGCGAGGCGGCTTCGTGGCTGACGTAGTGCGGGATCTCCAGCGGCGCATCGCGGATGCGGGCGTAGAGGTCCTGACGATTCCGCGTATACCACGGCGGCATGCCGGTGAGCATCTCAAAGAGCACCATGCCGAGGCCCCACCAGTCGACGGCGGTGCCATGGCCCTTGCGCGCGAGGACTTCGGGCGCGAGGTACTCGGGCGTGCCCACGAGCGAGTTGGCGCCGCTGGCAGCGTCCGTGACGTCGGTTTCGCGAGGCCAAAGTCGGCGAGCTTGACATGGCCGAGCTCGTCGAGGAGGATGTTTTCGGGCTTGAGGTCGCGGTAGACGACGCCGAGCGAGTGCAGATGCTCGAGGGCGACGACGAGCTCGGCGCTGTAGAAGCGCGCCATGGCCTCGGTGAACTTGCCGAGGCGCGTGAGGTGGAAGAAGAGCTCGCCGCCGGGGCAATAGTCGAGCACAAAGTAGAGCTTGTCGTTGGTCTGGAACGCGTAGTGGAGGCTCACGATGAACGGGTGCGAGACGACTGCGAGCACCTTGCGCTCGGTCCGCGTGTGCTCGACCTGGTTGCGCTTGATAATGAACGCCTTGTTGAGGATCTTCATGGCGAAGACCTTGGAGTTGTCTTTCTTGCGGACGAGCGTGACCTTGCCGAACGAGCCTTTGCCGATGACCCGGATGAGCGAGAAGTCCTCGAGGCAGACGGCGCCGGGCGCCTGGGCGTCCGGGATGAGGTCCTCGACCATGGCCTCGTACTCGGTACTGCTGCTGCTGCTGGCCATGGGGCGGCGGCTTTGTGGCAACTCGAAATGCGCGGTGTGGGACCAAGGTCCGTCATAAAAAGCCCGATGTGTCGTTAGCAACAAACGACATTGTATGTCACGCTCCTTTTGTATTCTATTACCTACACATCTATCGACGCGTCGCGTGTGTTGCATTATATTACAAGATGGTTTTATGTGCAGCGTCAATAAAAATACACTCGGAGGACGATTGGTCACATGACACTATTTCCGTGGAAAGCGCAAGACCGACGCGCCGCGGTAGCGCACGATACGCCAAGAGAGCGTACTATGGATGGAAGGTACTATACTGATACATGTGTATGACGGATGGGCGATTGCCGCGGGCGAGACCATCGGGCCGAAGCAGCGACTGGACAAGGGTGGTGTGAAATAGTGTATGCGCTTATCCGGATATATACGGATATGCAGGGGCGCGTACCGTGCCGCATGCGATCGTCAGGCGGAATCTTGAGAAATACACTCGCTGAAGTATCGAGCCTGAGCGATATAATGAATGCACGCGACGGTCGCTGTGGCCCGACGTGGTGTTCTGTACTTGCTCAAACGACGGGCTCGAGCTTTCTTTTCTGGCGACCAAATCCAATCTCGGTCTTCTGCCCCATGCAAAGTATGAGCCGCCCACAGCCTTGACATGGTTGAAGTTGTCAACTTGTGCATGTCGGCTTTTCTACAAGTGTGCGATGGGTTGTGGATTTACAAAGCATTTTAGACCGCCAAGGTTAAGAAGCTGGGGGCGAGGACTATGCGTCCCTCTTCTTGATTGCGGGGCTTGGTGGTGGCGGGCCACGTGATAAGTTACTACTCTTAGGCTATGCACGGTAGAATCCTTGCGAACGAGGATTGAATAGTCGGACATCAACCCACCCACGTATCCAACGCATCCAAAACGGCCAGGATCCAAGAATCCAAACGCACACGATCCTTTCATCCGCGATGTGCTTTGCGAAATGGACACATTTTGAATGCTGTCCTTGCAGCAGGCGATCCCTTTTCTACTCTGTTTGCGCGTTTGCCAACGATCGTTTGATATGCAAGAAAGACAGTTGGAGTGGTAGACGACAAGTCGTCCGAGTGTACTATCTATTTGCATGACTGGTGGTGGAATGCATTTTGGAACTGTCGACCGGATCTTCAAGCGTCGATAGTATGGCGGCCCAGAAGGACGACAGCGCCCGGTCGCCGGAAGTGACGACCGCCAACGAGACGCCTGCGGCGGCATGGGTCAAGAGCATCCAGAAGGAGAAGACCGACTACATGAACTTTGGTTGTTGCTCTCTCTCCCTTTCGCGAGACCCTCTCACTTGGAAAACACGCTAGCCGCGTACAGCAAGGTGCAGCTCGAGCACGCGCTTCGGGCGTCCGACCACCTCGGCGTCCCGAACGGACTCCGAACGGCCATTTGTTTTGAGCTTCTCGGTGAGTGCTCTTGCTGTTGACGGCGTCGGTAAAAACCTGAAGGTAGAAAATGTGTCGACGCATTTTGAACGCTACAAAGACCTTTTGCGCGCCATTTTGCGCGAGTGCAAACAGAGCGTGTACGTGGACCCGGGCGCGGTCCAAGTGAAAATTGACGCCGGTGGTTCCGTGACGGTGGCTGATTTTTTCGAGCTCCAGCCCTATTTTATCGAGCTCCAAGACAAGCGTATCGAGCAAGCCCAGGTCAACGCCGACATGTACTGTATTGTTGCCCATTTACATATATATATTGCATTTATGCGAATATTTTCCATTTTCCAGATCGCTTTCATGGTTGTGTAGCTCGATACTCGATCGCAAGCACGGCTTTATGATGGACCAGCTCGCGACAAAGGAGTCGGTTTTGGACCGCGTCTCGGAACGCTGGGCGCGGACAATTCTGCTGCAGGTCGAAAGAAGACAATTTGTACATTGTCTGTAATGGATAACGAATGGCTACCATAGGCTTTTCACAATTGGCACAAGGTGGTCGCGGACAAGCGCAAAGTGCGGTCGTCCATGCAGAAAGCCATGGGCCGCTGGAAAAAGCGGTACGATCGACTTGTGTGTTTATGACAACTTGACCATTCTTCTGCATGTTAAACTAGACATTTAACATTAATCGTGCGCATGTGGCGCCAGGTCATTGTCTCGGAAAAGCAAATGGAAGCGCGCCGCCGTCTCTCGACGCTCACCGAGAGTGCGGGCGACTGCAAGGACCTTCAGTTCAAGCTCGAGCTAGCGATCCGCACGGTCCGCGACGAAATTCAAGGTCTCAAGCAGTCGATTCAAAAGCATACACTGACGCAAACCGAGCTCCAAGCGACATTCTCGTCCTGTACGTCGTCGTTTTGATTTGTGGACATATTGTCGTCGACGCATCAAAAATGCTTTGACGATATGTGTAGTGATGGAGAGAGTGCTCAGTAGCCACGAGCGGCAGCTGCAAGAGCTCTCGAACGAATGGGGCCGTCTCTGCCTCGGCCTTGTACCCCCTGCATGCTACGGAAGGCTAGCATCCTAGCATCCGACACTATTGTAGGTCGACGCACAACTGCTGCATTTGACCAACATGCTGGGTGCTGTGCCGTACGAGACCTTTGCCGACCCAACGCTGCTCCTACGTCCACGCGACGATCGCGTCGACTTGCTCAAGGTCCCCGAAGACACCATTGTGCTCAAGTGGACGAGCCGACTGGTTCACGAGCAAATTCAGTTTCTCGCCAAAGCACCACCCTCTACGAATGCCAAATCGGCGGCGGAGATTGAGATTGAGCTCTCTCGCGTTCAAAACTTTACCACCGACATGAAGGTATAGAGAATGTGGTCCATTTCATTTCGATTGTGGCACTTTTTTATGAATGTCGATGGATGGCGTAGGGGCTGCAAGTACTCCACACCGTGCTCAAGGTCCTGCGCCGCAAGGTACCCGAGACAAGCGAGCCCTGCAGTGACTCGGTCGTGGACCACCTTTGCGCGTGGCGCTGTCCCGACTACCTCGTGGAGCACATTGAGCATGCCTCTGAGGTACGACATCTTTCATATCAGATGTGGATACTGCACTGACATATGGCGTAGGGCACTGTCCCCAGCGATATTATGTATTGCATTCTTAGCTATCTCTTTTGCGAAGTGCCTGCCAGCTTGCGTCCCCCGTGTGCCCTTGGCAGGAAGCGAGTGCATCCTTGGACGAAGCCACAGCCGCATGGGACGTTGTGCGTAGCGTACGCCATGCATATGACAATATTGACCATTGTCCAAATGACTCTTTGAATGGGCTAGGGATGGCGCGAGCTCCAAAAACCGTTTGATACGTCGATGCTCGTGGGCTTCACCCCCGATACGACCAACGTTGCCGCGATCGTCGCGGCCAACAATGCGCTGCAAAACGCCGTGCAAATGGTGCAGTACGGTGCGACACTTGATTCATGACAATATTGTCCACAAAATATAATTAAAACGATAATAGCCTGCTCGGCGCGCGCGGCCAACCATCAGTTGTACACGGCACTGTCCAAGCGCATTCACACCAAGGCCATCGACGTGCTCCTCGTCCGCGTGCACGGTGACGCGCCGTTCGTCATGGCCAATCGGCGCGAAGCCCGCGAACGGGCGACGTATACAACGATCAAAAAAGAGACACTGAATGCAATTTTGCAGTCGGACGTGACAACTGAAGTGCCCAAGATCGAAGCCGTCTTGGGAGAACATTACGGTACATTGAAATTGAACTTTTAGTTGGAGACTCGACAACGTGTCCTATAGAGGATCTCCAGCGCATATTCGAATATTACGCAGCAAGCGACGTGGGGGATGCCGGGAGCATGTCTCTGGACGAATTTTACGGCTTTCTCAAAGATTGCAAGCTCATCTCCAAGTCACTCACGCTCGGTACCTGCGTCGCCTCCATTTGACCCCATTGTGATAATAGAATCCTCTTCATTAGCCTATGTCAAGAAGATCTTTCACGACATCAACGAAGGCGACGTCGACACGGAACTCGTACACATTTTTGTCTTCATTTTGATTGACAACCTACCTCATAGGACCCGTTTAACCCCGACATGGAATTCAACGCGAGCGAATTCATCCATGCCCTCGTGTGCGTGGCCGAGCGCCGGCTCGGTTCAAAATGTACAACTTGTCCTTTATATGCTTGAAAGATATCAATATATCACGACGACGTATAGCGACGCCGTTGAGCCAGCGGGTGAAGCGCTGCTTGTCGGACTTCGTGCTTGCGAATGC
Organism: Saprolegnia parasitica CBS 223.65; assembly: GCF_000151545.1. NCBI lineage: Eukaryota > Oomycota > Saprolegniomycetes > Saprolegniales > Saprolegniaceae > Saprolegnia > Saprolegnia parasitica. Next base: position 9,459 of record NW_012156719.1, read on the forward strand.
GTGCCGCGCGAGCATGGACGGCTTCCGGAACGAGATGAATGCGAGTGCGTGCAAGGCTGTGTTTCAGCTGCACCAAACGCTTCTCGAGCGGCTCTACAAGCAGTTTGCCTCGACCTCGGCCACTCTAAGTGCTGCGGATTTTGTCGTGTTTCTCGAGGTTGTCCAATTGTACATCTATCGGTACAGTTATATGGACACATTTGGATGGTTAGGAATGCCAGCTGCTGCCGCACGTGCTTTCGATTGGCGATGTTCAAAATATCCTTTCAAAAATCCAACAAGAAGACGATGTCCTCGATGGCGGGGAGGCGCCGAGCCACAACAGCGCGCTCGAGGTACGACTTTCCCTCAATTTCGCAGCAGAAAGTGGACGAGTGTCCTATGTAGTTGACGTTCACCGAATTCACCGAGGTGCGTTGAATGCTGGTTCTTTCAATATGGAATATATCGAGGTTAGGCGATCGGGGCCGTCGCATTGTACTACGACCCAAATGTGTTTACGCCCATTGCCACACGCCTCGATGCATTCATCGTCCTCCTCGGCACGTCCACCACTGCAGCTGCAGCTACATAGCCAATTCCAAGCAGTCGACGGTGTTCCAGCACCAAGTATGTCACGGTACAGAACGCAGAAAAGACGTGGCGTCGACGAGAAAGCTAGCTGGCTTCAGGAAGCTCCGTCTTCAAATGTACCCGAGAATCCTTCCGTCATGATATTTCAGTTGTTCATGTGCCCATAAGTGGATGTGCAATGGAGATGAAGCGCGTCAGCCGCTGGAGCTGACGTCAGTCCAAGCCTAGTAACGCTGGAGGCGATTTAGTCGACTACTGTAACTTATCTGGAGCGCAAGTGCTGTAAACATGTACTCGTAGTAGATAGGTTAGGATCGACGTGCTTTACCCACTTCCCTTTTCATCAATATACCGCTTCCAGCAGCGCTAGCCTTCATTATCAGTGACCGTCATTGAGAACACCTGCGTTGGAATGGGCTGCACTGCAGCGACGGGCGACAAATTTTATTGTGGTGTGCATCTGCGTTTCACGTTCACTCCTCAATCCTGCCACCGTCGTAGGTCGATTATACAGGTCGTACATGAGATCTTACGACGCCTCTTTGAATATTCACCGCCGGCATCAACGCGGCAGACGCAAATCTCGCACGGCGACGCCGGATAGACGAGTACTAGTACTACACAAGGTAGTCTAGCAACAACGATCTCGACGATCGGGTGTAAATGTATGGACCTACGACAGCCAACCAAGGGAGCAAACTGCTCTCATACGGTGCCACGCACCTTTTGGCGGGTTTTTCTTCTGGATAAAGTTTTGATAGATCTGATAGGGTGGGAATGGCTCTGCTTTTGCGAGAAGCAAGTACGCGCGATAGAATCCGACGCCGTACTTCAACGAGGCCAGCGCTACTGCAATAGGATCCAGCTGCTGCGATTACTATTCGAGTACAATGCACGATGCAATGGCGACATGGATGCGTTGACCATATCCTGCCATGACGTGGCAGCATCCGCATATCATATGGTCTCGCCACACGCGTGCGACGAAGCTGGCCAATCAAATGGTGTACAAGATAATCATTTAGCCAATCGTGGATCCGTATGCGCCAGGGTTGCAGCCTTCCAAAATGGTGTTTCGTGCATCGCGACGACCCGTCCGCGAGATTAAAGGGATTTAGGATCACGCCTGCACAGCCGCGATGTGCTGGCCGCGAGTCCAAGTTCAGCATCCTGAGCGTACTTTCCAGTACACTGTTTGTGATTGGGAGCTCAAAATTTCCTTGCCAAGGTACTTCTCGGAGCGTTTCTGGAGCCATTCCCACCTGGTCATCCCGTCGACCCCGACTTTAAACCCACGGGAAAGATGCCATCGTCAAACTGAGGCTGCTCATTTTCCGATTTGCTCGCAACTCCATCGACAGTACCACCACGATTACCATGCAGCTGTTCACGACGACGGTGCTCCTGGCTGCGATGGCCTTCACCACCACCTACGCCCGGACCTGCGGCGCGCCCGAGTGGAACACGGACTTTGCCGGCAGCGACATGTCCAACTTCAAAACCACCGGCGACTTTGGCAACATGCTCAAACAGTGCTGCGACGCGTGCACGGCCAGCAGCACGTGCGTCGCCTACACGCTCGCTGACAACGTCTGCTACCTCAAGTCGGGCGCCGGCAGTCGCCAGCCCAAGACCGGCGCCACGTCCGTGCTCATGTCGGGCACGTCGCCGCCAGTGAGTACATGCTCGGCGCCGGAGATCAACGTCGACTACTACGGCAACGATATCTCCAACGTGCGGTCTCGGGCAACCAAGCCG
>NW_012156720.1:0-11772 GCF_000151545.1 Saprolegnia parasitica CBS 223.65
AAAGTCGAGCGTCGATGCGTCGCTAGTGAAGTGGTGGAAGAGCTTCACGAGGTTCTTGCGGATGTCGACCATGCTGAGCACATCGTGGGCCTCGCAGAACGCCATGAACTTGTCAAAGTTTGCAACGACGGCAGGGGACACCGAGTCCACCTCGTCTCCGGTGAGCTCTTCCTTGATGTCTTCGCCGTCGTCGACTTCAATGCAACCGCCGCACTCGTCATCGTCGCAGTCGGAATCGTGGCCTTCGTCCATGTCCGTGTTGCCAAAGCTGGAAGCAACGAGCGCTTTTTCTTGGAAGAGGACGGTGCCTGCAGCGATGGCCGACGTAGCGACAATGCCCTTTGCGTCCACAGCCACTGGCGCGGAGGCGAAAGCAGGCGCGGAGAGGGACGAAACCATGGTGGTTGCCGAGGGAAAGTTGGAGAGTGAGCTAAACGAGCTGTTCAAATACGATAGGGTGGTTCACCAGCTGGTTGGATAAAGGCTGCGCATGGTACACTCGGTTTCTATACCGACGCCACAGGCCAGCTGCGGCGACGACCGACAGCCGAGAACCATGGCCTTCGAGCCATTCAAAATGAGCGGCCGCGACATGCTCCCACACTCGCCGCCTTCTTTTGACACCAAGAGTGGTCCTGCACCACGGCAAGCTGCGCTGCAAAAACGCACGCGGTCGTACGTAGTACTACATAAGGGAATGTTTATTTCCTTGGTACCGGCACTACCGCATGAGGTATTAGTACGTGTACCGTAGAACAGCTCGGACGAATCGCTATGTTGTCGCGGTGAAGATGAGTCTGCTGTATCCAGTCCGAGTTTGTCCATGCTATTTATAAAAGGAGCTTTAAGAGGTACATGTGTACATCAATTTGTATTGCTCAATATACAAGATGCTTGAAGGTAGAGAAGAAGCTCCGTTCTCAAGCTCGCGTTAGCGGTCGCGTTGTTGTTGATTTTACATCCATGAGGATTGCACTTTGCGATTTTTGGCATGGTGGCGCGTTTTCAGCGAAGTCATGGAGCAATCTAGAACCAGGCCTCCGAGAACGGGGTGGCCAAGTCTTCGCCTCAGTGGCGGAGCTTTTCATGGCGCTCTGCGCTGTCGCGGCTGTGCCGCTGACGACAATATGGCAAAGTTAATGCAACTAATGAACACCTTTAAACCCTCCCAGACCTAAAGGCGGAGAATCTTAATCGAGCCTGCGTGTTGTCCAGCGTCTCTATGTTTTCTTCCTAAGCTTACGCCGCTGCAATCAGGCGCGTCACAAGACGCCCGCCCTAAACGCGCTATCGCGTTGAGTCTCTCAGCTAGCGGTGGCAAATCCACGTTTCTTGTCTTCAACCAGCACCTAAGCACTGCGGTAGCTTTGACACCCTGAATACGCTAGGCATGACAATCCTCTTACGCGCGATCGGCTTCCTGAGCACATATCGGTCCATTACTCGATGATGAAAATGCGCGCCATTCGATGCACGAGCGTTTTCTCGACGCGTAGAACTAGGGGCAGAATACCTATCACCAAACTTCGCAAAGAGATGGCCAGGACGGTATGACTGCGCCGCTCGAGCTCCCCAAGTACTGGCTGTGCACTAGCTTGCCGCGCAGCTCCATGGCGAGGACGAAGTGAACAGAACCAGTGTAATCCCGCAAGACGCCAAGTTCCGCCGTAAAGTGCGGCAGCAGACCGGTAGTGTCTTTTGCGGAGAGTTATGCCAAAGGCGCGTGTCGGCAATGGGTTGCGGAAAGCCATAGATAGACCAAGACAACAAAGCAACTGTGGTATACTAGCTCGAGAGGCCTTTCGCGTTTTCACCACAATGACCACAACCGAGGGTTGTTGCTTTTGTTATCCTTCCCTCGTTGGGTAAGGCGAGCGAATTCGTTCTGCGTTTGATGCCGTTAGGTTGAGGTTATGCTCCAAGTGGGGCAAGCGCATGTGTCGACCCAGCACGCTATACGGCGTGCGCAGGTCCATGCGCTGCTCATCGTGACGCACGGCTATGAAATCCTCGCCAAGGGCAACCTCAGGGACCGCGAGCTCGACGAAGCAACCGGTAAGACCTCGACAAGCTGCTAGCTCGCTTGAGTGGCATCTTCTTGTGGTCACATCTCGATGGCCCGTCCTTGTAACAATATCGCTACAAACATCCCCGGTGTCACTATAATTCGTCGGTCATGACGGGGTACGGACGATGGTTTTGCCATAGGCCAACCGATCCAGTTCGGCGAAGGGACGCTCACCTGCCTGCCTGTCCAAGCCCAACAAGCGCCAAGCCTTGTGCTCGAGCGTCTGTCCGATCGTGCTGGTTAACTGCATCCGGAAGGCCGTCTCTGTGATGGTCCCCGCTCGGATTCAGGAGAAGCCCGACAAGCAGATTGGCGAGTACCAGAGCTGCTTCGTTCCTCGACGCAGTACGGCCGACGTCTTGTGGTCGCCCAGTGGCCTGTCGCCCAGATCCGCCAGTATGATGAGCAGTTCTCTATCCGATCGACTTCTCACGTGCGTTCGACACGATCGACGGCGCGAAGGTCATCTCGGTGCTCCGAGGCTTCCCCAACGATGACTAAGTGCCTCTAGTTCGGAGGCTGCTCTCGACCACGACGCTTCGGCTGCGTCACAGCGGCAAAAGTCGAGACGAACATAGGCACGCCACAAGACGACTCGTTGTCCCCGGCTGTGTATTACATTCAATATTTTGACGCCGCTGTCAAGGTTTTCGTGCAGACGCTTAGCTAGGAGGGCAACCTCCTCAACCGTGCTTCCGCCTACACGGACGACTCTCTGGATCTCATCTGTTACGACGACGCTACCATGACCGCGATCAAGGCCGCGGCGTCATCCGTCTTCGCCCGATGTGACCTCCAGATGAACGATGACAAGACCAGAAAATACGCAGGTATTTCGGTCGACGCAGGTCGACGCGCCGATGTACGCCGCTTCGTTGGCGTGGTTCACGACCAAAAAGCTCGGTAGCCTCCTCGACGACGCCGCCCATTTGCACGCTCGGGAGCGGCTGACGACCAGCGGCCTTCACAACGTGCGTGGAAGATCTGGATGCGCCGAGGGCACATTTCAGAAGGCAACCGTGTGCGGCTGGACAAGTGCTAGATGCTCCTGGTCCTTTTGAACAACTGTGGCATGTTGGCACTGACGCCTACGAGCCTGGCGGGCCTTGACAGCTTCCATCGCCAGGTAGCTGTGTCGTCAGTATCTTTCATCCGAATACGCTCGCCGACGTTGCGTTGAAGCGCTGCAACAGCATTCCACGGAGCGAGATCATTGTCCGCCAGCAACGGCGCCTGGTGGGCCACGTGCTCGCCTGAAGAAAGACGCCGCTGCCAGCGTTGCTGCTACCCGCTTCATTCGACACCCGAGGCGCCCCGTCTTTTAGGCCGCACCAGAATCACGTTACCGATCATCCATGCGACCTCGAGTCGCCTGCGTCTCTCGAGGGCGTTGACAAACTGCACAGCTGTGCTGCCGATCGCGACACCTGGCAGCATGACTCTACGTAGCTTGTCGTCATGACCTCGCTCGCGGCCGCAAGTGCCTCTGGCCGACTACAGAGAGCAAAACGCGCCGCCGCCTGCGCAGCCAGAGCCACATCCCGGCGAGCGAATAAAGAGGGAAATGGCTAGTCTCTGCGTATGCGAAGTCGTTGTAAAAACATAACACATAGCGCGAAACACGTTGTTATGCATGGCGGGGTACGAGCCTGGTGGGTCCATCGAAGGATACTAGACGCTGTACAACGACCTCTTGCTCGCGGCCTCCGACACCATTCAAGCCTACCCAAGCCGCGCAGAGGTACCAGCTTGAGTACTCGCAAGCACCTCGCGTTTCGCATCGCCAACGACGTCGCTGGTCGCTACCCAACGGCACTTTTTCGGTACTACCTATCTTGGGCAATGCATTTCACTCTACGAGCGAGTCATTCCGATACGTCTTTTCGCACGAGATAGATGCTTACATCGACCACAGGTCCACGACCAACTAGCCGACGGAGGTGTCGAGCTACTCGACACTGAGGCTACGGGCATGGGTGCGACCCTCGAAGCGATTGCTGCAGCCCAAGGAGAATGACATCAAGTTTAATGGGGTTACGGTGTCAATCGATAATTGGCAAAATCGCATTTTTCTTTCCCGGCCGAGTCGTACTACATGAATCTGCTGGTGATGTCGGTGTATTGGAGCTGTGGAACGTCGCGAGTGCCGTGCCTATCTTGGCGCTCCGTGGCTTGATGCCCGACATGCACTGTATTGAATCAGCACGTGATACCAAGACCATTATGATCGCATCTGCCCCGCTGTCCTAATTTGATGGCGATTTGTGTATATTGAAGCAGCTTGTGCAGATTGACATGTTCCCACGACACCGGCGTCGTCGAGAGTTGTAACAATGAACCTCCTGTAGATGCTTGTTCATGGCTTTGTATCGAAGAGCTTTCAACACACACAGCGCAGCGGCATCTTGTACAACATCTGACGGAAGGCGAAGAATAGAAACTTGCTTTTGCGCGTGAAATAGCCGATACGGCAATAGAGAGATTTCGGAGCACCTTTTTTTTGCTCCTCTTTCACTTTGACTTTTTTGTTTCGGCAAACTCAAAGTGAAACTCGCACTTGAAAAAACTGGAATTTCGGAGAGCCCTTTGAAACTGAAAGAGAATCATCCGGATATATGTCCGGATACCAAGGCAACAGCCACGAGTCCACGTCAGACCATGGGCGGCGCGGCAACCGAGAGACGCGCCAGGTCTCGCCAACGTCGACGAGCGCGCTGGTGCGCCCGATGAAGACGCATCTGGCAACACTTCTTCGCAAGCGAAGTCCCAGTGTACGGTGAATGGCATGGTATCCTCCGACGTACCGTCGATAAACCCCAGCACGCATCTACCTTAGTGCCTTTGCTGCGCACAGCTAAGCAGTACATATCAAATCTTGAATGGATGAGGTTCTTGTTAGAGATTATGATATCGGAGCACTGGCGGTAAATGAGGCGTATCGTGTGACGAAAGAGGCGGCTCCTAGCTGGCGTAGAGCGGCCGAACACGTTGGCAAGAAGAGCATGCTGGGCTCCGAGAGCCGGCGACACACGACGGTCAGTGCTTCGAGGGCCAAGACGTTATAGCCCGCCTGGGTGACGACAAGGCTCGGGCAAGAGGCGTTCGGCATAATACCTGGGGCTGATGAATGGTAAAACAGAAGCGCTCGATTGCCGTCGCGTCATCGAGCTCGGGGTTGATTGCGTTGGAGAAGTCGATGCGCGCGGTCGGACGCCTGATACGGAACAGCACGTTGGCATGGAGGTGTTGCAGAATACGAAGGACGCAGCGCAAGTCACCTCTTCAGGCAGCGTACAGGCGGCAGATGAAATCGGCAGCTTCTGCCGGGCTCAAAGGCGGCGCAACGAAGGCCATGGAAGGCAATGGAAAGCTGCCGCTTGTTCCGATGGCGCGTACGGTTAACCCTCCGGATACCCGAAACACGCGCTTCGCGAGACTGAAACTCTTGTTGAGTTTTTTGCCGATTTACTCAAAGTTGAAACTCACCAACGCGAACGTCCTGTTTCAGCGGCCAATCAGAACGCAGCATTTTGAAAATGAAAGTGAAAGTGAAAGAGGAGCAAAAAAAAAGGTGCTCCGAAATCTCTCTATTAATGATTTTCAAAATCGTACGCAACCGATATTTTGCGCAGATCTTTCTGTCAATGGTAAATGTAAGCCCACCGAGGCCGATGGGCCCTGCATCACCTCAGGGCATCACCTAGTCGCTATGGGCAGTAACCACAACAACCTTCCATGCACATGATGACGAGGGCCGTGGAGAGAATGGACACTGGCGCGCTGTGTGAGGCAGTATTTGAGGAACATGGTCACGAGATCGCGGAGGGAGTAGAAACGCAACGCCATGTGCTTAGTGCGCTGCTTGTGATCTTGCCGACGTGGAGCGCGCTTTGGTTGTCCATGTGCATGAGCAGCGGTGGCACTTGAGCAAACTTGGTTATGGAGAGCAGGTTCACGATGCGGCGACGTACTTTGGCTTGGTCGTTGAGAGCGTCGCGAGCTTCTGGAGTTTGGACTCCCATGAGATTGGGCTGCCTCACAGCATCCAGACGTAGCCACAGGTGGACCAGCCAGTCGCGGTGTCGTCGCCTTAACTCGAGTCCGTAAATCACGTGAACTGGTCGGCGGGTGAGCTGTTTGTATAATATTTATGCGCACCGACATTGAGGGAGCCAATGTGGTGCTGTATCTCACGTTTTGCAATGTTGACATGGAGTTGGCGCGGTTCTTGGTGTTGCACAAGATCTGAGAGGCGAAGTTGGCAATGCCCAGTCGCATCATCCAGGTACAGTAGTAGAGAGCCGATGATGGACTTACAGGCACTGGACAGCGTCGGCGAGCAAAGCTCTGTCCTTGCTGCCGCGGCCCGTGTCCAGCGGAAACCGTGCGTAGACATGAGTCGTGTCGTGAAGGCTGAAATGCTTCGCCAGGGTGAAGATGTACTTGCGCTGCGTGCTCAACGTGGTGCCTTGATCAGTGTCACGCTGGACTTCCATACGGAGGATGAGCTTAGCGGGAACGAGAAAATGGGGCTGACCATCACCCCAACGACTGCTGCTGACGTGCACGTGGAGTTCGTCGACGATCGCCTTCACGTCCTCAGTCCGACTCGTGCGTTTGTGCGCGTTTGCTCTAGGCGGGCATCCAAACCATCATGATATACGTTGACAGCTCACTGCTGTGCGCCAACAAGACAGCATCGCCTTTAACCCGACCGACTCGATGACCGCGGTTCAAAGCTTGCTACGTTCGCATGCGCCTTAATGCGTGCGTCGTCGTTGATGCATATGTGCTGTGCAGTGGTGATGTTGGCGTGCTTGTGCGCGTTCGTGGTATCGACGTGGTGGTTAGGTTGCACTTCGAGCTATAGAGGACCAGAACCAGGCACATCCATTTGCTTTTGACTGCGGTGCGGACGTCTTGATGTAATCGATGCCGTCGCGCTAGCGGTGACCTAGCGGCAGGGAGACCAGTAGCGTCTTGTACATGGGCTGGAAAAGCCTGTGACTATTCATTTCAATGCGAGGTGCGTGTGCGTGATGCCGAGCCGTGCCGATGGCGCCGATTGGTAGTGCGCAAACAGGAATTGGTTCTTGACGACGTGACGTGCGGCGGCTACAGGGCAGGCGTGGATGGCACGATAAAGGCAGGCACTGAATGCGTGGAAGCGGCCGAGGCTTGTACGTAAAACGGTGCGCCACAAAATGCAGCGATAGCATCTGTTAGCTTTTGCCGGCGCCATGAATTTGTCGTAACAAGGTTGTGTTGCTTGCTGCGGTATTCGTGCAAAATGTGATCCACAGGTTGGCAGTAAGAGCACGTGCGCCTGGCGGCTTGGAACGCGACGCCACCGCTATACTGGGCAAGGAGCGCTGGGCGAGGAGCTTGTTCTTGATGCTGCTGTACGACGCTGTCAATCGTGGCATATCGTCCAGATTTATGCGCGCGTGCCGCAAGGATCGCATTGACTTTAGCTGAGAGGCTCGCCAGGGTGCGTAATGGAATATCGATGATACGGTCGGTCTCCGAGGTTGTGTTGTTGCTGGCTTTGACGAGAGGTTGTTAACTGTTGAAGTTGATGTCCTCTAAGTTGACTCATTCCACAAGAGAAGACTAATCTCGGCACGTAACGCCACGCGGTTTGTATTGGGGGTCCCCGCGACCATCAAGCTCAATTCGTGAGCATCGTACAGTCGGTGAAAACGCGGTCGATGAAATCGACGTAGCAGCTTGACTTGCCGCGGGGTGAACCATATGACCCTACATCCACACTCGTTTCGGTATGGAGTAGTTGCCTAAGAGTGCTTGTTTTGATATTGTTGTGACAGGCAGGAGTTGCCGTGTCTCCTATTCCTTGAAGCAGAAAGATCTAGGTACACACTCCTCGTTCTGACTGACCGGGGGCGACGCCATATTGGCCGTAGAGCTCGTAGCGCACCTGCCGGCGCATCTTTGTGACGCGTGAGGAGGATTTGAGTTGTGGTATTTTGGCCTGCTCGGTAACCGGAGGCTCTCAGATACGTGACCGCTTTTGCGGTATACTGGGTTTTCACATTTTTAGTTTTGCGGCATCGCAATGATCATATATGGCTTTGCCCACCCATACGCATATCAGAAACCGGCTCTATATGGTACGAGCTCCATGAAGCCGCAGCTCACGAAGCTTCAAATACGAGCGCAGCGATAACGCGTTCGCAGTGCGCATCTTCAAGCCTTATGACACGTCTGCTTCGCGACGTCTCTGTCAGGCTGTTGATTCTCGTCAGCCTTTCAAGCCTATGTGAGCTCTGCGACGAGAAAGTACAAGCGCTCTGCAAGGACTATGCGATGATACTGCCGTCTTATGGCGAATCTTTCTTACTAGTGACTCGTGCGCTGTGCTTAACGAGCTCTTGTGCTCACCTGGCTAGGACCTCTTGCTCGGGGCGCTTTCTAATTCGCGCCAGCTTAATACGTATCCCGAGGTCCTGGAAAATGACGAATTGAATACAATGCGCAACATTCTACTCGAGACGGGTAGGGCCGCTTAAGCTGGAGAATCGTGTACAAGTATACCGGTAATTAGGTTGGAGTAGAAAGGACTCTAAAAAAAGGACCCTTAATCTGTAAAAATCCAGAATATCCAAATATAGACAACTACTTCCTGATCAAGATCGAGAACTCATTCTGTAACGGCCCCGCTTCGGCTTACCCGCTGCAGCACGGTGTCTTCGATGCTGTATGTCGCGAGTTGGGATGGGCTTTACTCATCATGTCCGGCTTTATAGACGGCTCTGAATAATATACATCCTGTTCACTTATCCCAGTTGTGACAAATGCAATGCGCTACTGGTAAAGTAGTATCCAACCCGCCATACCTATATTATGCAAAAGCATGTATACACTATGCGAGCTGGCAAGAGCGTGGTCTACCACGTAACATTAAACAAAATGTGGCGTCGCTCCTCCCAGTGCAGCTGTGTATCAAGATTATATTTCGTGGGTTATACACGACCACTATCATCAGCAAACAACGGGAATGGACCAATACTTCTAGCGCCATGGCGGCTCATTTCGGAATTTGCCCCCCCTGCACAGAACTAGATGTACGCCGGAAGCCCCGTACATTAGAATCAACTGATCGCCGTTGTATCTTTTTTTGTAGCTTGCATGTATATCACTTGTATCTGCCCGCAGTTAGGTTTCTCTGATGAGTGGTGTGCGTCGTGGACACTGCTTTTGGTTCGCAGTCTTCGAATGTACCCTGTCAGTCGTTGTTTGTGTTTGTTTCGTGCGAAGACACCATCGCATTACTTTTACTTCCTCGCAGTGTCCACTGTTGCATGGCTGTATTTAACTGAACCCTTCTTTATTCACGGATAGCGATATCTACGCAACGCACTGCGGGTTTGCAACGCACAAAATCGTCGTACAGCATCACCTTTTGCATGCCTTTGGACTTTGCCTTTACATATTGTCAAGTAGGTATGCGACCTTAGACTGATCAAAAGCTCATCGCATTGACTACATCGGACATTTCTGAACACGATGGACCCAAATATGATTTGCGGTAAGCGATTCTTGATACGCTACTTATCAAAGGGAGCAACCAGTACGACTAAGCTTTTTAAGATCACTCGCCATTGACTCCTCGCCACCTGGGTTTGAGCTGGACGCGAGGGAGTTTGCAAAACTCAGAACAAACAGAAAGACCTTCTACCCGACACTACAACGTCGTACCAAGTACGAGCATACTATCAGGCAACTACTCCGCCGATAGAAGATTGCTCCCACGTTAGAGTGTGGCCGTAGGGCCACAGGGCTCACCCTAGTGAATAGATAGTGCTGTACAAGAAAGCCATGTCATATTCGACACTACAAGGTAGTAGAAAGAATGCAACTGTGGACACAAATAACGACTGGTAGGGTACATTCGAAGTCGAATGCACTGAGCTAACCAACAATGCACGCAGTGCCAGCCTCAATCGCCTCGCTTGTAACTGCCGCGGCTCGGCAAGCGCATATCGAGACGCGATTCGTCGTTACCATGGTGACCCACCAATCGTGAAGGCCCGCGAGCCATGGACAGTCAACTTGCTTGGCTCATCGGCACTATATAGAACTGCGTGCGCAAACACGCTACTCTCGAGTTGGTGCGCCGCGATCTAAAATCATGTGCAATGCTTGCGCAAAATCGCCTCGGTCATGTAGCCGCTTCGAGGACGCGTCGTCTTTGCCTGCGATCGGTATGAGGAGGGTGGACCTAGATCATATTGCTTCAGGCAATATGAGATTAGCGTCTACAGTGTCATGCACTTCTGCATGACACTGAAAACGCTATTGGATACGGACGTAACCTCTCACCCTCTCACGCTAGCATTTAATCTAAAGTACAGTGCTCGAGTAGCAAGTTGGCCGAAGAAGGGGGCTCACACCTAAAGCTAGATATAAAAAATGAATGGACGGACAATGCTATTAGGTGTTTGCCGTTTTGAAATCGAGCCTACAAACGATTTATCTGTGGTGCGGTGGCGCACAGCACTTCGCACGACGTCACAACGCAACGTCTTTTTTCGCTTAGCAACGTGGGCTATGTTTTTAGCTCAATTTGGGTGACGCCATTTCAAGGGCACCTGGTACTTAAACGACGCGGCTTGCCGAGACGCCCGCGTGGCCATGGCTTGCTCCGATGAGCTGTGCTCTATGATCATTGCTGTGTAAGTGCTGGTCGCTGGCAGCGGTCGGTGGTCGCGCCGATGGCGCCGCTCCCCGTGCGCTCGTGCCCCTCAACGATTATAGGCCTGTCGAGTCCTCGGCGGCCATCAAGAAGATAAGACGTCGCTGGGCCATCCCGTGCTTTTGCCCCGCGTGCGCGGTCGCCCTGCGTCCACACAAGGTCCTGTCGTCTCCCGGCCCTCCGCCGCCGACACAAGTCGTCGAGCCTCGCCGCGTGCGGCGTCAGTTCTATGTGCTTGGTCGGTATCCGTATTCATACGGATGCGGGCTCGCCGAGCCCGCATCACTTTCGTTTGAAACACACCTGACAGCTTGCACTCCTCTGTCAGGTGGTCCGAGTGCAGGAGCTTGCGTACGACTTCGCGCGAGGTTTCACTCGGCGAGCGGGGTCCATCAAAGAAAAATCTCTCCATGCGCAGCTCACTCCTAACGACCAAGTGCTGGTGCCAACTCCCACGCATTCAGGCGTAGGTAGCACTACGTATGCGAAGTCTTTGAGTTAGTTATTTCTAATTTGATTTCAACGTGAACAATTTTGATTGATGGAATAAACGTGGGCGGTGTGCTACAACTGGGAATGGCGCGAGGCCACAGAAATGTTGTAAACACATCGTTCAACATTAGTACCACGGTAGGGAAGCTGGTCTTCGGGCAATGCGATTATTCGTGTCCTGCTGCATCGTCCCAATCAATTCCGAATGGACGCATTGGCCACCGACTCACTAATCGATATGAATTGCAACCGGTGTCTACAGAAATGATTGCAATGCTTAGCGAACCTAGGCAGTGGTGCGATATAAATAGCTCGATAGGTCGATAGCTCGATAGAAAGATAGATAGATAGATAGATAGATAGATAGATAGATAGATAGATAGATAGATAGATAGATAGATAGATAGATAGATAGATAGATAGATAGATAGATAGATAGATAAGCGAGGGTGAATTCACTCCGATCTAGACAGCTACGGGTAGTAGCTAGCTTACG
>NW_012156721.1:0-7977 GCF_000151545.1 Saprolegnia parasitica CBS 223.65
TTGAGTTGCGTATGCTGGACGAGCCACGCGACGACTTGGCGTAGCTTCTCGTAGTTCGGCCCTTGCAGCTCGTGAACGCTCAAGTTGAGCGTCGTCTTAGAGTTTGTGGCTTGTGTGTACGACTGCAACGCGGTGTTGAAGCTGTCGCAGATGGCCTCTGCAACGCGAACGCGTTCTTTGACGCTCGCAACGGGACGGAAGAGGATGTCGCAGTCGACGCTCGTCAGTTCCTCCGACTGGAGGCAGAAGACGAGGCCACCCACGACGCGCTCGTAGATCGGGATCTCGGCCACGGACGCGCGAGGGTACCCATGCGCCACGAGCATGTCCACGCATTCCAGTGCGAGCTGGGCCTTCTCCGCGGCCTCGGCGCTCGGCGCTGCGCCCAACTGGTTTGCCATCGTCGTATCCAAATCGAAGATTTCGTAGTCCGGTTACCGGTCGTAGGAAATCCGGATAGAAACTCGCCACAGGAGATCGTGGCACTTGCCGGCGAGGCGTTGGTTGCGCATCAGCTGATGGCATTTGACCATCAGCGCCTGAGAGCATGGAGCTGGGGCCGGCCGCGTGGCACCTCTACCCGCCCATGGGGCTGCTCGTCCAGACGCCGACGCTGCTCAAGGCGGACACACAGACACATGCGATGACGTCCAAGTGGCGTCAGCATCGCGTGTCGACGGCCATCTTTGTCCTGTCTTGCGTAGCGACCACGGTCGTGCTTATCGACTTGACCATGTTTGGCAACGCGCCCACGACGCAGCCAGTCTCGGTGACGATTGCTTCAAACGCCACGGTGGCGACCGCAGCTTTGGGTGGCGCAGCGTCGAGAACCGGTGATCTACCAAGCGCCCCGCTGCGCGAAGTGCTCGTGTTGCTTCTCGTCATTCTCGTCGCTCTCGTTGGAGCTGGTGCGTACTTGATGCACCGCCGGACCCAGTCAGCCACGCCCATCAAGGCTCTCGACCAAGAGGAACCAAAGCCCGTTTGTCTCACGGTCGTGTCGGCGCCTTTGTAAGATGGAATTCAGTTGACGTGCAAGATCGAGTAGTACTGCGCATCTACGTTAAAGGTCTTGCGCGCCGACCCCGCTCCCAGCGCTGACGGGCCCAGCGAGGCGAGAACGGCCGGAGCCCGCGCCAAGCTCCGATGACCGCGTTCGTTGCACTCGTTGTTCGATCTCGGTGAGAACCGACGTTGCTGCCGCATCCAGCTCGGTCGATCGGGGCGCTTCTGTTCGGTAGATGTGCAAATCAAAGAACTCTCGCCACGCCACGTCATCTACGCCATCCTTGTTTCCTAACCGACAACATGGGATGCTGCACCTTGGTCCGAAAAGACGGGAACGAGGAGAGGCTCGTCGTCATCCCCAGGATCGCACATGCGTGCGCCTACGCCTTGTTCATGAGTGCTGAACTCTTCCATGCGCGTCCAGAGACCCATGGGTGCTTTTAGCGACGCCGTGTCCGAGAGCGGAATGATCTTGATCTTGTCTAAGCACCCTTAGAAGAAGGGCGGGCGTCGGAGATGGTACCGCTCGATGCATCGGGTCGTGCTATCGCGCCTACTTTGCATCATGAGACCTCGCCCCTCTCTCACTTGCTTCTTGCACCGCCAGCGTTGACGACGGGCGCAATGCGGTGCGACGCGGAGGTCATGTTGACGCTTTCCGGCACGTAGCGCTGCCGCTGCAGCACGAACCAGAGCATGGACGCGGCGCCCAATATGCCCAGTACGATGGCAAGATAGACCCAATCCAGGGGCAGCACCATGGAGTCGAGCCATGGAAGCCGATGGCTGTAGTCGCTGAACGTAGCGTTCCCGCGGGTCGTGTTGGCATAGCCGAGGACAAATTCGCCTACGATAAACTTCACGCTTAGACTCAAACCTGCGATGCGGTGGTACCAATGACGGGCGGGTGAGCGTCACGCCGGATCGTCAGCTGGAACGGGTACAGGACGTAGAAGCCCGGCGCGCAGTTCACGAGCTGGAGCGTGTACGTGTTCGTCGCCAAGTCCAGGTCGCTCAAGAAGGTGAACCAATCGAGCTACAAGTGCGCGAACCCTGAGATGACATGACCACCACGACGCGAGCTGGACGTACGCGCTCAATCTCGTCCGTCGCCGCACCCTTGGGGCCTATCGCCGTCATGCGCAGCGCACAGGGGACGCTCGTGGTCTCGTCGCTGACGGCCGTGCAGCCATCTTCGCAGGACGCTCCTTTCGTCGGCGAGTCGAGCTGCTGCCGGGCGTCTGCGGTGGCCTTGACGATGATCGCGATCGTCGAGGCCATGGCGGTTTTGGAATTCCGCACCTAAACGAGGCGAACTTGACGAGGACAAGATCGCGATTAGGGTTGCGAGAAGGCTTTTGGCGCCAAACCTTGGTCCTATGGAACCACAAGAGCTGCACTACGTTCTGCTTTAATTCATTTGGGAGAGCAATTATCACAGGACAAGGCAGCACGTCACTAGAATAATTGCACTGGGCCGTACCCACAAAAACAAAATAAAAAAGCGACGTTGAATGTGGTTTTCTACACCACACAAATGTCGATGTTCCATGCCGGCGTAGGAGGCTTAAAGCACAGCAACACTATCGCGCTGCCACATGGATCGACCGTCTGCCGTGTCGCGGTGACCATCGGCGTAAAAGTCGACGTCCTTGTCTTCTTCGAGCTTGCGGCGGTTGCGAATGACGACGAGCGCAACCGCAGCGACGCCGACGGCGCAGACCAGGCTCGTCACCACGGGCAACGTCACGTTGTCGGACGAATCGCTGGACGACGTCGACACTTCTTGGATGTTGGCAACAGGCGCCGTCGTGGCTGGCGCAGCACCCGTAGCTGCAACGGAATCGTCGAGCACGGGCAACGTGGCTGGAATCGTCACATCAATGACGCTTTCCAAGGTGGCGTTGCCCAACGTGGGTGCGGGCGTTGTAGTGTTGTGCTCGGTTGTAGTGTTGGTCGGTGCCGGCGTCATTTCGGCGGTTGTCGGAGCTGGGGTAGTTGTCGCTGGCACGGTCGTTGTCGGTGCGGGAGTCGGCGATGGCGTCGGGGCCGGCGTCGTCGCTGCGGGCGCGACGTTGAACTTCCAGGTGAAGCCGTCGGCAGAGATACCAAAGTGGCCTTCGTCGCCAGCCTTGTTGGTCGCATCGTGGAACTGAAAGTAGAATGGCGACGGCCCGCCGTTCGAGTTGGCCCACGTCTGGTACTGATTCCAGTAGTTTTGCGCAGCACCAAAGTTGGCACGGCCACCACCGTCGGACGGGTGGCCAGTCTCCGTAAGGCGCGTCTTCCCACCGTACTTGGCCACGATCGCGTTGAAGCGCTTCGTGAGGTCCGCGATCGAGTCGCTCGGCACGGACGGGTTGAAGTACGGGTAGATGTTGACGCCGACGACGTCGCAGTTGGCGCCGAGCGAGGCGTCGGCATCGAGCCACGATCCATCCGTCTGCACAGTCCCGATCGGGATGTGGCCGAGACCCGCCGCCTTGAACGCTGCGCGCGTCGTCTGAATTTTGGAGATGACGTCGCCGATGCCAAGCCCGGAGATGAGGTCTTCATTGCCGACGTACACGGCGAGAACGTTGCCCGGGTGGCGCTTTGTGCCGTCGACGGCGGCCTGGAGGTCGTCGGCGAATGGCACACCACCGCGGATCCAGATGCCCGCGGCAATCTGGAGGTTGGCTTTGGCGGCCGCGTCAATGAGGTTGACCCTGCCTTCAACCGTCGTTTGGTACGTGCGCACGGAGCCAAACTTGGATTTGATGACGGCAAAGTGCTTGTCTACGCTCGAGACGGCTTGATACGAGTCGTAGCAGACACCGTTAAGGCCGCCGGCACCCGTGCGCGCAGCATCGGTCGTCGTGTCGGTACCGAGTCCGACAAGCGCCAAGGCGACGGCACCGACGACGGCGAAAGCCGACACGAGGATCGCGATTTTCTTC
Organism: Saprolegnia parasitica CBS 223.65; assembly: GCF_000151545.1. NCBI lineage: Eukaryota > Oomycota > Saprolegniomycetes > Saprolegniales > Saprolegniaceae > Saprolegnia > Saprolegnia parasitica. Next base: position 3,948 of record NW_012156721.1, read on the forward strand.
TTCTTGGGCGAGAGCGTCCACTTGGATACGACGGGCCCCGCCGTCGTGGGTGTGTCGAGAGCCTCCATGGGACGAGAGGCGTCGTGTTCACAAATGACACGCTACCTGTGGAAGGAAGGTACTACAGTGTAAAGGAGGCATCTCTCGCGCACTGTACCTCCTCACCGCCTGTCTGCAGTCGTCCATCGCTAGCGCTTTCATTGGCACCTCGTCGGCGTAATGCCATTCGTCACGTACATAGCGCCATAGGAAAGCCAAGTTGCTTTTCGCCACTTGGCGCAATGTATGGGAAGAAAAAGTATACACAGGTGTCGGTCACGCCGCAACGGCAACCAGCTGCAGCGGAAACGGGCCGTCTTTGCCTCATCGAGCGTTCGGGCGCGCCCACTATACGCGCATGCGCTTGGAGCGAGGTCTGTCGCGGGGGCCGCGAGCAGCAAAGGCACATTGCTCGGGCCATTATGCCCAAGTTTCGAGTGCACTTGTAAGCTAACATTAACGACTGAGGTTGGTTAGATCAGTTCAGCCGGTAACGTCTACTAGTATAACCATACAATAGTACGACGACCACAGTACACGTGCGTCTAGCAAAAGAAGCGCCAACGTCTGAGAGGATGGAGCAACATCTCTCTTTGCTCCTTTATATTTACGTTGTCGGCATCCCTCGTACGTAAATGTACGAAAGAGGGCATCCCAATCAATTGCGCAACTTAGTTTTGCCGGTCATGCGCTGTGGTCCGCCCGCAAACTCGACAACTACCTCGTCGTCTCATCAGTTGCGCCACCGGTAGCAGGGTCCTGATGATCCGAGTATGTTGTACTAGTATGGCGCAGAAATGCGACTACTGTCAGGCAGCTGATGGAGGAGGCGGTTGCCGCAACGTATTAACGGTTTGCGCTCGATGCTGTTCAATATATCCTACTACCCCTTACCCTGCCCCCTACCGGTATACTTGCGGATGTACTAGTACTGTTTAGGCGAACGTCTTGCTGGATTGTGCCCACAGCTAAAAATTGATTGCTTATATCGGCACCAGCGGTACCGTATGCGCGATCAAATGCTATCCATCAATCTATCTATCTATCTATCTATCTATCTATCTACATACCTATATAGTCAATTGATTACCGGTACGGACTTGGCAAACACTTTGACAGCCGACGATTCTTTCCTGTTTACTAGGAATAAAACCCATTGCGAGGACTGGCGACGACGTGATAGTTTAATCAAACGCGTGTAGAGCTCGAGTGTAGACTGATCAGCCTCGTCCCTTTTGTCGATTGGCTGGAATGCTGCTGTACAAAGCTGTCGAGCAGTATTCGTACCATCGTGGGCGCTGTCGAAGACGAATCTGCCGCGTCGTTCGACGAGGCAAAACTGTTTTTCTAAAGAGATCATTTGGCCACATCCGTATTGGTAGACTCTCGTCCGTGACCAGTCCGTGACCAATATTTCAATGACAACGTCCAAAAATGCTTGCCACCTACCTAGTTCACTTGTTACGTCACTCGTAGTACGTTCGTTGGGTAGTGGCTGCTGCTTCGTCAAGACCACTGCGCGTCGTCATGACGGCGACGATACCATATCAGAGGTGCGTCATGCGATCATTGGAAGGCAACCCGCACATAAGGTAAGTGCTGTCCATCTGATTTTGCGCGCCATCAAAGGAAGATCGGACCAGCGCTCTCTGAAGTCTTCGAGGTCGTACTACTGTGTACTGAGAGTGCTTGCTGTCAGTTGTGAGCGTGCGTCAGCGACACCGCATTTCTAGTTCGTTTGGCACCGCACGCAAGCCGTGATAACCTCATGCAGCGCTGCCACGTGGTCTCGCTCCATCGAACAATGCGGTTCCACGTGGTGGCGTTCGAATGCGTTTTCGGCAGACCTCTCCTTGGGGTGATAGATGACGACACCGCTTCGTCCCGTGTAGTGCCCCGACATGCTACTCTTCGCGCGCCGCAGCCGTCCCGCGGGCTGCTTCACGGCGACAAGAGTGTCAGCTTGTACCGCCTCTTGTACCGCGTTGCAGCTGCGGGTTGGCGCCATGTTGCGTTGGTGGCTACAAATAGCATAGAACCAGATCTTTCGGCAGCAGCCGGTAGTGTGACTGTGACCACTTGCCATCCATCTTGGCTGCGCTTATACACGCCGACTCCATTCCACAGAGCAGGCGCTCATTCGGCTTCTTCCACCGTACGCAGCAGTACCAGCATGATGGACATGGCGTACGTCGGGGGTACACAGCGCGTAGACAAGCTCTTTGGCGAGCAGGCGCAGTCGCTCCGACCCAAGCCGCTGCGGCCCTCCACCGAGGCGCGTCTCGTGGAGCTCATGGAGAAGCGATCGTCCGACTTTGTCAAGCTCATGCTCGATGGACCGTCGACCCTCCAGTTTGTGCGCGAGAAGCGAGGCGTCGCACTCCTCGAAGGACACAACCACAAGAGGCAGTACATGGTCAAGGCGACGACGACAGTGCAGGGCTCCGTCGAGGACATTCTCCTCTCGTTCCAGATGAACAACACGTGGGACTTTGACACGACGATGCACAAGTTCTTCGACTTGTACGCGAACAAGGGCGCGACGCTCTCGACGGTCGCGTCGCAGCCCATCGCGGTGCACTGGATGTCGCTCAACACGGACAAGATCGAGTCCCGCGACTTTGTGTTTGCTTCACACGCGCGCTTTTACGAGCACACGGACGCCGGGCTCTGCCTCCTACCGTTCACGTCGCGCTCGGACGCAACGTCCGGGTCGCTTGTCTGGGAGTCGGTGGACCTCGCCAAGGAAATCCCGCTTCTGCGCCAGACCACGACGGGCTGCACCCGCTACTACTTTCGCCACGCTGGCTTTTACGTCGAAACGACGAGTGAAGAAGACACGTGCCGTGTGTCCTTTGCCCTCTCGTTGGACAACGACGCGGGCTCCGTCGGCGGCTCCAAGTGGATGCACAACCTCGCACTGAGTCTCGAGAACCTCGCGCGCGCGCTTCGGCGCATTGAGCTCGTCCCCAAGGAGAAATGGCACCACCGCGAACACTGCACGCTGTGCAAGAAGTCGTTCCGCGCGTTCCGCCGGCGCCACCACTGCCGGCTCTGCGGCGAGTCCATTTGCGGCGACTGCTCCAAGACGATGCAGCTGGACACGCCCGTGATTGACCACGGCCAGCGCGTTGAGCTCACGAGTCTCCGGAGCTGTCTCCGGTGTTTCGACGCGTGTGGCCGCTCGTCGTCCGACCGACAGTCTCGGTCGAGCACCGCGTCGTTCGAGTACACGCGCAGCTTTGACGAGCCGCGGGCGCACCAAAGCACATCATCGCTGAACCTCACCAAGAGCTTCGCGTCACCCAATGACAGCTTTGATGAATCAATGAAACCACGTCGCCAACGACTGCCGTCGTCGTCGCAGGCGTCGGTTGTCTCGGCAAGCGAGATCTCGGCGCTGGACGAGCTGCTTGGCGCGTCGCTGCGGTCCGTCGACTCGTCGGCACGGTTGTTGCAGACAAAAGGATCGTTTGTAAACCTGCACCCGTTCAACACCCCGACGCCACCTGTCGCAGAGACCGACCGCGAGAGTCTCAACAGCCTCGACGATCGGTCATCGTCTTGCTCGGAGGTCTACGTGCTCGACGGCGAAAACGGGTTCGACATTAGCGCCAAGCGACCCGCGTCGCCGCCATCAGCTGGCGACGTCCCCGTGCAGCCCCAACCCGAGCCGCTGGGCTTTGTGGTGTTTGACGGCACCAAGAAGCAGCCGTCCGAGCCGGCCCTTGTCTTTGATATGATCAAGCTCCAGATGTAGTCGTACCCACTCACTCTTGCCATCGATGGAAGGTGGCTCGTACCACCGGTGAAGCAGAACGGCCGGTATTATTATAAGTACTAGAAATTAAACTGTCGTCGTTTGGAGACAAATCATGTCCTCACTCTTCGCCGAGTACCGCTTGCTTGAGAGCGCGTCGCCAAAGTCGATGAAAATCGGGTCTTCCGACAAGTGCTTCTCGAGCTGGCGCGCGACGGCGCCGCGGCTCGA
>NW_012156721.1:8699-9739 GCF_000151545.1 Saprolegnia parasitica CBS 223.65
GGTGGCGCCGGCTTGGGAGGAACCAACGATGCATCGGCATCTACAATGGTCTTCAGATGCTCTCGCACACGTGTGCCTCAGTCCCCTGTCTCGCTGGCCATCGTAAAAGCGAGCCTGATATGTTGGCAATGTATTAAATAAAATACTGCAAGAATTTCACACGTGGGATGCTATCACGACCGAGGGTGACTAACGCGGTACCAAAGCTGGCTCTGGGCACGACGACGACGCATCGCCCAGACGTCACGCCGCAGAGCACGCGGGACACTACCATGCATGGACGGTGCATCGAGATGCGATGAGATGCACACTGGTGTATCCGTCAGTCAGAAGTTGGCAAGCTCGGTTTTCAACCGGCGCTCGAGATATCGAGAGAACTGCATGCAGATCGGACTGCTTAGCAATTCTACACGAGTGGTTGTAGCCTCAAAGACAATACAGTGCACGCCAAGACCTCCAAATGAAGTGGTATTATGTGTCGTCTACGGACCTGGTCCGCTGTCTTTACAACACCTACCATTGAGGTGGGCGGCCACCCATGCCGCGATCAATGTCAGACAAATGGGAGGTCAACGAGAAGGGATAAGCAAGGTCACCCGGAAATACGGCGATTGGGAAGGGCGTGCTGTAGTTCTATTCGTATACACCGTGTCCTTCAAAACGAGTCGAACGTTGCGGTCTCTCTGTTGATCCAATTTGTCCTACCGGGTAGTCTGCCAATAACAGTTACGAGGATTTCAACCCGCCGTTGGATCCGGCTGCTTGCGACCGCTCTCGTTCAATGCTTCCGGCTCATCCCGCCTGCCGATCATGACGTGCGCCCAACCAGTGCCCCGCCATGGCTCGTCAAGTTCGGACCACGTGTCGTCCTCGCGGCGACTATGGACGTCCGACTGACCGGCTTCCGACAGCGACCGCGCTTTGACTGGCGTGTGCTTCCAGTGCAACACCTCGGCGTCCCAGCGACCTTCTACGAGCACCCGGGCCGAGCGGCCTCAATTGTATCTCTACGGCAGCCAGTCCACGTCCTTCCACGATAC
>NW_012156721.1:10130-12878 GCF_000151545.1 Saprolegnia parasitica CBS 223.65
CTACTATCGCAAGACTGCACATCCGGCACTTGGCTCGTCGCGCTGTGGTGCCATCTCTTGACGCGTCGCTGGCCGCTCTCCGCGAAGACCCTTGGTGTGCACGCTACCTGGCCCCTCGCACAATCTCGAATCACGACCACTAACGCTCCTCGCTGACGCACCGGCCAGGCCTCACGAGCGCATTAGGAAGTCCACCATATCTTAATAATTGCATGTAATATAACTCAGTTCAACAACAGTTACGAGGATTTCGATTGGCTCGTTCCCTAGGCATAATCGTACTTTGCGGGTGGTGCTCGATAAAGTTCGATTCACCATCACTCTTTACGCGCTTGACGTTGAAGCGACGACCAGGCTGGGGCGGACGACACGAGAGAATTGTAGCAGGCCACCAAAGCAATGCAAGTTGGATCGAATTGCCTCTACTACTGCCTGGGCTTATGCTTTGGTGTGGACTTTTAAATGGTCAAGGTATAGATAAATATCAACGAGCGAGAGTTGTCGGAGCAGCAGCTTCCGATGATGCGGGCTTCTCCAGCAATCCATCTTTGTGCGATTGCGGAGCGTGCCTCCTGGTGGACTATCCACGCACCCACATGGTCAATGTTGGCGGTCGTTTTTCTCGCACAATTCTCACTTTGTGTCATAGCAATACGAGGCAGCTGCGGTGATTGGCAAGTTCATGGCGGTTCCCGGGCTTCATCTCGCTCGAAAGGAGGTTGACCCCGCCTATTGTTGCATGGCGCGTTTCCGAGTACACGTAGCCTGGCGAGCTACCTGGGATGGGTGCGAAGACAATGGTCCGCGATGCAAGCCGTGCACCAGCGGTGTGCTTACTTGAAGTAGTACCTCGTCGAGACCTGCCACTTCAACGCGGCTTTGTCGAGCTCCTTTCGCGAATCGATCGGTGTTCCTGGTCTGGCTCGTTGCTTGGCGCGCGAAATATTGATCCGTCGCTTGGTCGTTCACAGGTGCACGTACCCGTCACCTTACTACCGGTATTAGACGCCTCCCGATCAACCTCGCTGATGGTTGCGTCGTCTTCGCGAAGTCGTCGAGGATGTATCTTCCCACGCAATTGCCGCTGTTCGCGCGCAGCTGGTCGACCGTCATTTTGATTCCGAGTTTCCCACCGAGGAGTGTGACCCACTTCGAGCCAATCACAGCGACGTTTGACGTGAAAAGGTGTGAATTTTCAGCGACCACGGTCGTGGGACCGACTTCTCGATCAGAGAATCTTCTTGGGCAGCGCAACGCACCACCGCAAGCGACGACAACGTTTGTCGGTGTGCTATTTCCTGCGACCAAGGGACGGCTTGAACCAGTCCCGCGAGACTGCACTTTCTAAAAGTTGCGTGTTCGCCGCGACCACCTGGCCGTCGTATGACGTTCAGTATGCTTGACGTACCACGGCCGTTCGTTGAAGCTGCTTTTTGGCTGATTACGGAGGCTCATTGCTCATCACTCCACCTGCAACACAAAGGATGCTCGTGTCGGCGCAAGTGTCTTCGACGCAGACGTGGAGCTTCCAGGACCTGCGTGGCCAGGTCGATGCCAAAGACTCGGACGACCACAAGCTCTTTAAGCGCAGCGTGCGACGGCTCTCGAAGGACCCAGTCCACCTCGACGAAGAGCTCGTGCTGGGCGCAGAGCGTCGCGGCCAGGACCTCTTGGCCGCCAACACGACGCATCTCGACACGACCCTCGTGTACACGCATGAAGCGCGCGGCATCAAGATTTACGAGCGCCGGACCAACGACGCGGTGCTTCTGCACGGCGCGACGTCCGTCTCGGGCTCGGTCGACAGCATCATGGACCTCTTCGACATGGGCACGACGGACGCGTTCGAAGCTACGATGCGCCAAGTGCTACCAGGCCTTTTCTACGAAGGCGCTACGATTGGCGTCGCCGGCGCCACAAACGTCCACTGGATGTCGCTCTACGGCGAGCAGACGTCGGACTCGGTCCGGCACGACATGGTGTTTCTGTCGTGCGCCACCCGCTACGAGACGCTGCGAGGCGCCGCCGTTCCGACGAGCGACGTCGTCTCCGCCGTGACCCACGGCTCGCTCGTATGGCACTCGGTGCCGTCCAAAAACTTTTTGCCCTTCAAGGCGCGCCACACACAGTGCTATCGGCGGTACATCTCGCGCTCCGGCTTCACGGTCGAAAGCTCCGACCTCGACGAAAACGTCTGCCGCGTCACGTTTACGCTCGAGCTCACGCAGGTGGACCCGAGCAACGTGCCGCTGCGGCACTGGATGGAGCACGCAGTCGTGACGGCGCTCTCGAACCTCACAACGCAGTGCCGGTCTGTGAACCTCAAGCTCGTGCCGCGGTCGCGCTGGACCCAAGAGAGCAAGTGCCACCTCTGCAAGAAAGGTTTCAACCTCTTCCACTTGCTTCGTCGCCGACACCATTGCCGTCTCTGTGGCCACTCGATTTGCAACGAGTGCTCGACGTTCGTGACAATCGAGTCGGAGGGCATGGCGCAAAAGTCGACGCGTCTCGACTCGACACGCAGCTGCCTTCTCTGCGCCTTCACCGAGACGCCCAAGCCACACAAAGAGCACGCTGCTATTGTCGAGGACCGCGGGAGCCTGGCGACGACGAGTCGCAGTAGCAACGAAGACCACCGGCCGTCGCGCTACGATCTTGGGCGCAAGAGCAGTCACCCGCACATGTCGTCGTCCGTGTCGTCGTCCCCGCGCATGAGCTTCCGGCGATCGATGATTCAGATGCCGTCGG
>NW_012156722.1:0-1188 GCF_000151545.1 Saprolegnia parasitica CBS 223.65
GTGCAGATTGGCCTCGAGCCCGTTCAAGCTGCTCTTTGCCTTGGTGCCTACGGTCAGTTGATGCATGTGTGTGCAAGAGAATCATGGCGTACCGTGGCGCGCTGGCAGGGCGACGAGAAGGCCGGGAAAGAACTGCTTTTGGCGCAATAGGACTTTGGTATGGCGTAATACCTGCAGCGCGTCGAGAGGCGGCGCCGGAAGCGGCTTCTTTGGCGCGTCTTTGGCGACCAATTGCAAGAGGACGCTGCGGAGGTAAACGGCGACTTCGAGCACATGAACCTCGGTCTTTGGCAGCTCAATGAAGCGCCTGGGAGGCAGCGCCGCAGGAGACGACGCAGCGGGCCGCGGCGACGCGCGAGGCGACAGTCTCGGCGAGATCTCGGGAATCTGCAGCCGCATCACAGTTGGCTTTCGCTGCTGCTGCGCCAGCTCTTGTAAAAAGGTGTGGGTAGGCGCCGCAAATGCGACGAGCGGGCCGTAGACGACAGGGTCCATGCGCCGCAGGAGCAGGTCGACCATGGCCATCGCAACGAGTGCTTTGCCCACACCGTGGTACCAGTGAAGCTCGTCCAGCGACGTGTGCATGTACCTAGAGTGGACCTATCATGCCACATGTCATATGACGTGGCAGCATACGCTTCCAGAGAGGAAAACACTGCGAGGTGGTTGTTCTCGGTTGTCGATGCTTGGAGCTGCCAGTGGGGCGCGTCCACAGCCTCGAGACGCGTAATCTCATACCCGACGTTGGCGCCCCGCGGGCGCAGCGGGAGGCCGTCATGGTCGTCCATCTGCCGCAAGTGAATATAATTGTTTATTCCCTTGACCTGCGGTTTCGCGTGGGTTTCACTTGAAATTATAGTGCATGTCGAGCCCACCGCGCACGCCGACGCGGCCGACAGCCCTCCCGATGACAGTGGGGCCGCGTGAGTGGGAAAAATCACTCACGATCAAGTGTCGCTTCTGCGGCGGCCCTAAATGCAAGCGCTGCAGCGAGCACACCGCGCTCCTCAAGACGGACAGTCCGGTCGCGGGGCTTCACGCCGACTGGGTGACCGACTCGATCTTGGGCATGATGCGCCCGTCGTCTCGACTCATGCAGACGTACCGCATCGCCGATCAATTCCAACGGTACCGCATCTTGTCATTTTCTATTGGCTCACGGCGACATCTAGCCTCAAGATCAAGGCC
>NW_012156722.1:1288-11825 GCF_000151545.1 Saprolegnia parasitica CBS 223.65
GGCGGACCTCATGGCGCACCAGAGTACGATGCTTCAAGTCGCGTTGATTTTGTGATACACTTGTGATCTAGTTCAATTTTACAACTTTGGGTGGGAAGACATGACGTCACCCAACTTGTCACTGATGCTCGACATTGCGACGGTCATGGCGTCCGTTTTGGCGCAGGCGCAGCAAAAGGTAAACAATGGATCTTTCACCCACCGTCAAGCTCCGTTAGGTTGCTGTGCACTGCCACGCTGGCTACGGTATTTCGACTCCCGGAACCTTGGCATGACGCACAGTAGGACGCACGGGGCTCGCGATTGCGTGTACGCTCATCTTTCAACACGGCATTTCAGCCGCCGAAGTGCGCTCCTGCGATCGGTTGTGGAGCTGCGCTAAGCCTTGTCCGATGTAGGCCATCGCGATCGTTCGACGCGGCCGCCCGGGCTCGATCCAGACCCATGGCCAAGTGGCATTTGTGGGACGCTTTCACGAGTATCTTGGACAAGCCAAGCTTGGTACGCACCAGCAACCAGATCTGATTTTCTGCAAGTCCAACCTAGTGTTTGCGCTACCCACAATCCACAACCGGTTCTCGCTCGCGACCATCCTCGAGCGCGAGCGCTTCCAGTTTCAGCCGACGCCGCCCGAGACGTCGATGGTGTTGCCACCCCGCGTCGTACGCAGCTGCATGCAAGAATACAATGATGCAACTTGGGCGTAGGTGCGCTATCTCTGCTCGCAGGTCGAAGCGTGGGCCGCGCAGGACGTGTGTGCGCTCGGTCTCGCGTATGTAGGGCACCTGCCCGCGACCACGTACTCGATCTCTCTTTTGCCGCATCTTCAGCTGCTCCAAGTGGCCGAGAACGCTGACGCTTGGGCAGACCACGTGGTTTCTAGCGACGCGTTGTTGCCGATCAAGGCCCAAATGAACTTGGGGGAGCCCAACTGGCCACAGAACTCGACCACGCCGATCTTTGCCGGCTTGCTGCTCGACTGGCTCGAGCACCTCAACCCACCCCTCCTCGATAGCAATGACCTCCACGACGTCGATCGGCTGCGGAAAGCGCCGCTCGCGACGCTACGGACGCTCGAGCGCCTCGTCAACTTACTGCGCGTGTGCCGGGAGGCCATGCGAACGAAGCTGGCCGAGCTGCCCGTCGATGCCAATACTCTTCTCGAAGGTCTCTATGCTCGGACCGGCATGGCCATTGTTCAAGCCCCGTCGCTTCGCGCGCGGTCGTTGATTCCCCCGATCAAGCACCTCGTCGAGAGTCATTGGACGAGTCCATCACCGCTCAAAATGGCATCGATGGCGTCCGAGGCCAAAGTCGAGCCTCTTGACCCCACCAAGTTTTCCAGTACGCAGTAGGTGGCTTGAGCACAACACCTCATTCCCTTCTAGCGCTGCCCCCCGTCGTCACGACGCCGTCGTCGTCCCCCTCGAAATCCTCCCCCGCCAAAGTGTCGCCCAGTAAACTGTCGCCAACCAAAGGAGCCTCCAGCAAATCGATGGCGCTCGAGCCTCCGATCGCGTGTACATTGACGCCAGAGTCACCACCCAAGTTGCTGGAGAAGCTGCCGCGACGACCGAGCGACGTTACGGACGCGCACCTCGTCAACAAGAGCTTCCCGTCGCCCGAGAGGCCTCGAACGCTCCCCGAGGTGCAGCTGCGTGGTCGTTCAATCCTTTAAGCGCACTTACTCAGTTATATCCAATGGCGTCCACTACAAGTAGAGGCGAAACAGGGGAACAGGATTTACTTTTGGGGCATTCAGATATTATTCCTGCAAGTGTCAATGTGGAAACTGTTGTGGTAGATTGATCCGCGAAAATGCGTCGCAGCGTGCGGTTTCATCCGAAAAGCCAGGTCGTTCGCTCGGGTCCGACACGATGAATGTGAGCTGGTACCGGCACGAGAGCTTCGCGTGGGCCCGCAACAAGAGCGTCCGTGTCCGGCCGAGCAGTGTCGCGTTGGCTGTCGGACCATTCGTGCCAGAGGCTCCGAAAGGCCGGCACAAGCTGACCCATCTCGCAAGCCTCGTCGTTTGGATCACTCTGTCAATCAACTCGCTCCTCGACCCGATCAAGACCCTGTACGGCTACTATCTCTACACCGAGAGCAACCACCGCGAAAGCGTGTGGGCGATTGTCGTCTCCAACACCTTCAACAACGCCTCGTCCCGCGTTTGCGACCCCCATAGGTCGTTCCTCGACTGCTACTACGAGCTACCAGTGTACGGCACGGGGTCGCTCGCCGGTGCCACATGTCGGTCGTACTACCCAGTCGATAAGAGCGACACGCAGCACATTGGCAGCTTCTTTGGCAACTGCACGCTCCCAACGGACACCGGCTCGACCTGCCCAGTGATATGTTTGCAACGAGCCAGTGGTCGCTGCAGACCGCGTCCGCCGATCGCAGCTGCCTCGCCACGCTTGGCGAAGGCGACGCGTTTCCGTGCGACTCGTACACGACGGGGAGTGGGCGCGTCATCAACTACCGCGTGAGCAAGACGTCGACGACCAAGTGGTGCAAGGAGTTTGGCGGCTACTTCATACGCAACCTCCACACTGGCATCCAAGAGGTGCTGGTGGCCAACGTCTCGAACGCGTCAGCCCCCGTCTTCTCGAGCCTGCGCCTCGACTACTTGACACCCGTGTTCAGTCTGGAAGACCTCCTCGGGTGTGCGGGTGACTTTTACGTCGGCGGCACTGCCGGCCACACGACAACGACGGCGTGGTACGGTAACACGGTCGGTGCGTGGACGGCGCGGACGTCGAGCGCGGCCAAATCGACCGTGGTGACGCGCAGCGTCGACGGCACCTACGTCCTAGCGGCGTTTTCGTGGTTTGAAGGTGCCGTGACTCAGATTGGCCCCATGTACAGAGACATCTCTCGTTGCAGTTTGCTGCTGCTTGTGACCATGTACCGGATCTCGTCCATCTACTATCCGATCTGGCTCGTCTACAAGCGGCAGGGCCAGCCCTTCTGGTCGTGGGCCGCAGCGCGCCACATGGGCCTCGTTTTGCACAAGCGCGAGCGGCGCAGTCTCCCGATCCTTGCTATCTTGTCGCTCGAGGCATTGCTGAGCACGGAGGACATTGTGTCGAACTGCCAGCACGCCATTTACACGGTCTCGAGCTCGTATTCCTCGATCATCTTGACGTACATGTCCATCACACGCATCATCTGGCCCAGCGCGTTGCTCCTCCTCGTCGTCTCGCGGCTCATCGAGTGGACGGTCGGACCACGCTTTGCGTTTGCTCTCTCGGAAGACCTCTTCCTCCTCGGTGCACCGGTTGTCTGGGTCTACCTCCCGACGTACGTCACGACGCAGGGCATGACGCTCTTCCATGGCTACCGCTGGAACGGCGTTATCGTTCGCCACTACGTGAGCACTATCCGGAACGCATACGCGAACCAAATCGATAGCTTTGCGCTCTACATTCAGCTGTTTGGCTACTTTACGGCCATTTCGTCGGCGACGACCATCGGCCTCGGCTGTCTCTGGCAAGCGGTGACGCACACGAGCTCGATCATGACTTATTTCCTCTCGCCACATCGCAGCGCCTGGCGACATGCCCCGCGCGAGTGCAAGACGATCGAAGACGTTTTGATCGCGTCCACGGAGCGGCTTCCACCCGAGATTGCATACCAAATCACCAAAGCCAAGTGGCCACAGTCACAGCAGTGCGAGGCCATGAACCTCGCGTCCGAGGGTCTTCTTAGCCTCGTCTACGGTCCCTGGCACGTCGTCGGCTTCACCGAGTGGGGATTTGTGTTCCCACTCATGAATGCGAAAGGCCACGCGGCAGTCATCGATGGCTGCACCGTCCGGTTTCGACCCGACGTGACGCATGAGACGCTCGCTAGTCTCGCGGCAACACCGGCTCGCCTCGGGATCCCAGACCTCGTGTAGCCCTGAGCGCTGTGTAAATGCTTATACAAAAACAACGTGATGGTTCGGACGGCCTACAGACCGCAAGTGACTAGCGTGTCGGCGCGCAGCTTGAAAGTTGGTGCGTACCCTGTATAGCGGAGTGTATTACACACAGCGGTAGTGCACGTTCCCTCCAGCCACCGTACCAGTCGTTTTTGAAGGACGGGTCAGTTTGGCAGCGTGGGCAAACCGGTCTGTGGCGGCAGTGAGCTTCAGATGGAGCGTGACTAGTCCGTTGTATGGTGGAAACATTTTTAACGGTCGGGCTCTTCGCACAGCAGTACGAGCTCGAGAAGGCGATTGCGCTGAAGCAGCAGAGAGATCAAACCGAACACGACAAACGACTCTCGCTGGACGAGCGCAAGACGTAGCTTCAGCAAGTTGTCATTACGACGAACACTTGGCGTCAAGTTGTAGCAGCGCCGCACTCCTCACCCTCGTCTTGCTACCTAGCGTTGCCACCGACCCAGTGCGTTTACATAAAGCACCATATGTCTAACGAATCTGTGGCCGTCGAGAGCTTTTATTCTAGGCTCTTGAGTCATCTTCTTGGGTCTCCTGGATCTGTGCGTCCCTGAACATGGCATGTGCCACGGAGAAGCCCCTCTTGAAGCCGCAGATATATACTACAGTATTACGTACTAGTAGCACATGATCAAGTTGCCAATGTACACTTTTTGTATATTCTGTGCTTTTTAACACACAAAACGCTGTTATACAATAACGTATGGTCACCACGCGCGGTGCTAGACCACGGACAACGATAACGTTATGTCCAACGTCGAGACGTTGTCAGGCCCGCTCGACCGGCCGTTGCGTAGACGCTTCATCGCGTATTCTACTTCGGAGACCGCGACGGGATCTTGGAGTGGCCGACCTTCTGTGCTGGCTTTGAGCGCTGGACGTGTTGCATCGTTGCTGGTCTTCTGAAAGTAACTGGTGATCTTGCTGAGTGCGGCTTTGGTGCTGACGATGTTACGGCCGGCGCGGTCGTGCACCACGGTGCGCTTGTGCTGTCGGAGCAGGGCGGCGGCAATCTTGTTGAGGCGTTCGTCGGCGAGGTCCTTGCTTCGTGTTCGTATCTCATGCAGTAGCAGATTCCGTTTGCTCTAGATTTCTCGCGCGTCTGCGTCGCGTGGGCGCTCGTTCTGGTATCGTAGGTGAAGGTTCGTAGAGCATCTATTGGCGTCCAACTGCGTTGACGTGGCGCTCGTCTTTGCCGAGGAACCCGAGCCCGCGCCGGCGCGCCACCGCACCGACAACAGCAGCGATTTCTCCACGAGACTCGACCTTTTCTTGGAAACCGATATGTTCGCGCGCGTCCACACCACTTCTTGTGCTTGCGGATTCGGCTCGTTTGAAACTCGATCTGGCATGGATGTTTTATTGGCTGAATTCTTGATTCTTTCTAGCCAATCACAAGCCCTCTTCTTAAATAGTGTGAGAACCATTCAGCACAACGACGAGTAGCAGCCCACAGACACGCCAGCGCCACGAAGCAGCCAGGTATACACCTCCACACACTTGTTGAATGACGTCAATGTCATTTCCGACGCTGCACGTAGCGCAATCACGCGCAAATCCATTTTCCATTTTACGAGGTGGTGGTAGAAGTGCTCAAATACCTCACGTGACATCGCGGGGTTCAAGAGCTCCAAGAACCGTAAAAATGGCTGCCACAGTTGGTAATGGATCTCGACCTGGTCTGCTACCAGTTTGTTGGGCGCCATCGTTGCTTGGGCACTCACACCAAACTCAAACTGCCGAGCGTCGGTTTTCACGAAATTCGACGTGCAATTTCAATTGAAAATGCGTTGAAGTCGCGGAAACTAAGGACGCTGTCCCTTTTGGTTTATGTGAGAGAGCGTGTTGCGTGTGGCTGAGGGAGGCACAGTGCGCGTGACACCGCTGCGTGATGAGGCCTCGTATCATGATACAGTATTTCGGTATAGCGAAAAAACACACTATACCAAAAATTTGTTTCCGCTGTCATTTGCTCTCGCTACAGAGCTCGCACGGCGACGCCACATAGCATTTTGGACTCCCCTAAGTGTGGTCTAGCGCTCTGGTAAGTATGGGTGATTTCATTTTTAAACTTAATTCTGGTCGATCCGCCGGCGCGGCGGGCCTGAGGGCCTGGGAACACCAAAATATGGTTATTTATGGTTGTAATTGGCGAACGCCAATAGGAACGACATGCGACGCCAGAAAGACGATGCCGAGGCGCCTCAGGCATCACTGACACTGCTGCATTGTGCTCGAGGAAAATCTATCAACAGTCTTTATGCACACGCCATCACGAGGTATCGCTCGGTCGCAATGCAGCCTTCCTCGTCGGTCTCCCTCATTTCCGTGCCAGGCGAAAGCGTTTCAGCCAATCAGAGCGACAGGGCTCTAGATTTGTGGCCAATCAGATCGGCAAACATTTCGCTTTGGAGCCAATCACTAGTGTTCTTGCAGCAATTCTCGAACCGGTCACCGCAGCACCGCTGTCGGATTCGTCGAAGTCTTGGCAACATCGCCAGCGTCGACGACAGCCACGCCGAGCTCGGCAGCAGCACCCAATTACATGCCATCTAGGCAACCTTTTGGCAACGCCCGTCGTACTGCATGTGACGACGTGCTGGGTGCGTTCCATGTCGTGTACACCCTGGAGCAAAAACGCACTCGTCCAGTGGCAGGCGGTGCTCGCGGCGGCGTCCGACGTCATCGTCGCAATTCACGCGTCTTGCGCCGTATGGTGGCTTCTATACAACAACCAGCGCGCGCGCTTCTGCAAGCCAGTGACGAGTGGTCGCGAAGCTACGGGATGCGGCGACGGCCGCAGCGACGCGCCTCGACTCGGACGCGCACCGCGTCGTCAAGTCCCAGCTGCGCAACACTATTTATATTGTGCTGCTCTTGGACGGTATTGTCGACGGCGTCGGCTTGATGGAAGATCGCGTACTATTTGTTTGAGATTGCCGTCGTTGTCACCGGAATCGAGAGTCTCCCTCACACCAAGCGTCGTACACTGCACAATTTCGTACATTTTCAGTCTTTCTCGTGGCGATTCCATCCAAACCAACGCCAGGTCGACCACATTGCATTTGAGAATGAACTCACCAAGATTTGGCACATTTGTAGAGGGCGCTTTGGTGACCACAGAATGCGAGGTCGCGTCGACGAGCGAGGTGTAGAGTGGCAGCGAGACGTGATCCAAGATGCACTACAAACTAAGATCGTAGTGCCATCTTAGAGGCACCACACCACGATGCGGACGCCACTCGTCGACCACATCACGTTTGAAATGAAATCGCCCAAAGTTGGCACAATTATAGAAGACACTTTGGGGAGGAGAGCAGGCCACGCTACGACGATGCTGCAGTCGTACAGCGCGCGCAATCCTCCACCACATATACAAAGCGCTCTTAAAACGTTAAAAAAGAATGACCGCGGTTGGGAAGCCGTTGTCTCTGTCTTTTACACTTGTAGCGACGATCGATCGCCCTACCACTGGATGGAAAATATGATTCAAAGCGACATTCATGCAATTACGACGCCCAGATGCATCGCATACAATCGCTCGACAGGATGCGATGCATCTGGGCGTCGTAATTGCATAGTCGAGCATTGTGAGTCACAATGCTCGACTTCCGCACTCACGGTGATGTATTATCACAACGTGTGTGATGATATTGATGTGGTATCGTATGTCCGAGGTCGCACAATCTGAAAAACACTCGATTGTAATGACGTCCGGAGAAGGTCACATGTCCGCGAAAACGTTCAATCGTGTAAAAACAAGTGTAAAAGCGAGCACGACAAAGGAAAAACGGAGAGCTTTTACAAGATGATAGGAGTAACCTTGAGCGTCGCCCATTCTGCTGTTTACTCTCCAGCGCCTCGGTTGCACAGCATCGTGTAGCACGGCAGGGCGGTCGCAAGCAGGCGTTATGTCGACTGTGGACGGTGAAACTCGTGTGGCCCAGGTCTTTCTTCCGTCACGCATCCCTGTCATTTAGGACATTGGTTCACTAGGTAAGCGCTTGCAAAGATCGCTGCGTCCTCATGTACCGGTAGCATGTGAATGCTTCTCGTCGAGGACCGATGCCACACCAAGCACGATTGGTGGTACCAGTATTGTTTTGAGCAGCGTCGCAACCATCAAGCGTCGGCGCTAGTGCCTTGACGCAGGTGTACAGTGTACACAGGCGCAAAAGAGCCTCGCGGAGGTGATACTCCAGTGTCGGGTCGCGGCTGCTGGCGTCGATGCAGCGCTGGTCACAGCCATCGGCGCCGTAGCGGTAGAAATACCATTTTTTACGTTGGGCGCCTACGTTGTGTGATTTACATAATCGATGCGCCGAGACAAACGCCAACCGCGATAACCTCGAGCGCATGTGCGCGGACGATGACCCGTGCTTGTTGCGTCACATCCGGACACATTCCAGATACCAGAACCAAGTGCAAATCAAAAATGGTCGACACGACGAAGAGCCACGCCGCCGCCGCAGCAGCAGAAGGAGCTGCGCGAGCGCCATGCCGCGTTCGAAGCGCGCGCGTCATCTCGCGACATCGAGCCTGATGCTTCCGAGCTTGAGCACGTCACACTTGACGTCCTGCTGCTTGCACACGGCAGTCGGCACCGAGACCGCTGGCGGCCCAGCAACACCATACCACCCGTCACAAACTCCTCGCTCCACGTCGCATCAGATCCGTTCTCTTCTCGAGCTACCGGCAACCGGAGCTGCCAGCCCTCGGCGGTCACCTACAGTGGCCGCGCGCGCCCATGGTCCACGTTATTCTTGGCCAGACCTCGTTCTCCAATGCGTTGGCTCGGCGCTCGTTCGCGTTTGGAACTAGGTATCACGCATCTTTGACGACACTTGGGTGTTACAGATTGACTAGTTTCCTAAATCGGTATCGTCCACCTCAATCTGCGCGCGTTCGCCCGAGACGCACGAGACTGAGAATCTCGCACTCGTCCCGCGCCTTCTCGTGCTCTCGCACCACCTGCTTGTCGTACACGGCGCGCGCAAGGACGCCAGTGCGACTCCAAGTCCGGT
The DNA here is from genome assembly GCF_000151545.1 of Saprolegnia parasitica CBS 223.65. Taxonomy (NCBI): domain Eukaryota; phylum Oomycota; class Saprolegniomycetes; order Saprolegniales; family Saprolegniaceae; genus Saprolegnia; species Saprolegnia parasitica. Next base: position 10,262 of record NW_012156722.1, read on the forward strand.
TCGTCTCGGGAGACGACCTCGCACCGCCGGCCGAAAACGATGACGAAGACCACGATGACGGCGAGAATCATGAGATGGCGCGCGACAACGTCGACGCATTTTGGCGCGATGCCGGGTCTCACGAACGCGTTCCTCGAGACGAATGTCTACGCTGCATCGCGCCTCGAGTTTGCCGCCAGCGGTATTAACGAAGCGCTCGTCTTGGGCAACGTCATCCAGGCGCGCGTGGTCACGACACTCGAGGCGCTGGAAATTACCAACGTCGCGTGCGACGCTGTCGGCATTTATTGCACGCCGTACGACACGATGTACACCAAGATCAAAATGAAGGCCGCTAAGAGGCGCAAGTTCGCGATGAGCTCGCGTGGAAGCGGGCCGCCGACCCGAACGCGACGGCCAAGGACGAGGCTTAGAGTCTCCCGCTAATCATCTGCTACTCAGCTTTTTGGGCATAGAACTTGAATCCAATGGATAGGTAATTGTTCAAACTCGTTTTTGAGAGCGAATTTGCTATTGGCGACGTTAAGGCCTGAATTGAAAGCTCGATATTCACAGACATATCAGTGATCCAATTACCGAACACTATATCAGGCTGATATATGTTAAATAGTGTGGTAACCACAACTTCTACCACGATCGACGCCGCACAGACGCGTTATCGCAAGGCCGCACCGGTTCCTGTCGTTCTATAGCATCTCAGTATCATGGAGATGCAGGTTCGGACGCCGAACGCAGCGCATGCATGCGAATTCCAACGTTGATTTTTTGAGGTGGCCAAATAAACACCCAAATGCACAACGTGTTTTCGCGCAGTTCGAAATCTCGACCGACTCCGACGCGGGCAGCCACAGTTGGCTATGTATATGGACTGGCCCAGTGACTTGCGTTTGGGACGTGATAGGCGCTTGGGCTATCACAGCAACGTCGTACTGCCGAGCGTCGTTTTTCGCCGACTTGTACATATAAATTCGAGTAAAAATGCTCACTTTTCGCAAAATCTGAGAGCGCTATCTTTCTTGTATGGTATCGGAGAGCATATTACATTGACGATGGTGGTTCTAGAGCCCGCTACGGCGCCGCTTGCATTTTAATATACTATTTGAATGCATACACTATACCGGGAAATATTGGCTTCAAATAGTATGGTCAATATATTGTCAAGAACCCTCGCTGTAGAGCTCGAAAGGTGACGACATGTAGCGTTTCGTACTCTCCAACGTGCATTCTATCACCATGCCAAGTATGAGCGCTTTCGTTTTCAATCATGAATTGTGCTCCAAATCTCGCTTCACCGAGCCTTTGGCGTTCGAATGTGGCTATATTTGGTATTTATGGCAATATCAATCAAACGTGTTCGCGTTGAAACCAAATTAGTAAAAACTAACTCAAAGACTTCGCATACGTAGTGCTACGCCTGAATGCGTGGGAGTTGGCACCAGCACTTGGTCGTTGGGAGTGAGCTGCGCACGGAGAGGTCCATCCCGTGGTGGACCCCACTCGCCGAGGGTTAGCTCGCTCGAGGTCGTACGCAGGCTCCTGTACTCGGACCACCCGACAGAGGAGT
>NW_012156723.1:0-9957 GCF_000151545.1 Saprolegnia parasitica CBS 223.65
TCCACTCCCAACATCGCTAATGTACCGAGCTTGACACACAAAAGAGGTTACCACGCGGTCCCAAGCTACTAGTATGGTCCCTGCTAGGGTCCCAAGCCTCTTGGCGCTCGATTTCAATTCAAAGCCCACGCAAACCAGCCAATCATGGCGCTCTGCCAGTAAAAAATTGGCCAATCCCATGCGGGAGAAGGCGATCCGCAATCCAATCGACGTTATCCGGATAGAACAACCGGATGCGATCCAATTGAAATCGTCATAATCGAAACGGCCGCCGAACAGAGCAATGGCCCGCTTCAGCGCCGACGTGCTCGAGCTCTCGGACGACGAACATGTAAGCGCGCTCCGCTGGCGCGACCACGAGCTCATGACGTCTACAGGAGGAGGCTGTGGCCGAGCAGCAGCGTCGCGGCGCCACGAAACGCCAGGTGGGCCACCCCGTCGCGACGACCCATGCATGCACCGTCCCGTACGACGACGTATCCTCATGTAGGCCCGGCGCCCGTCTAGCGAGGCGCAGAGCTTGCGCGGGCCTGCGCCGAGCGCCCGCAAGAAGATGCGTCGCGTGCCGCCTGAGCCCACGGACCGCATCACGCGCCAGCGAGGCCCGGCGCCCGCGCCGCTGCCGCTGCCGCCAGGGCGCCGCGACAAGCCGCTCACGGACGCGCAGAAGGTTGCGAAACTTGCCCAGAAGAACGCTGCGACGAAGGTACGCTTTCTTGCTCATGCGTGTGTGTGCTCATGGCTGTCTGCGCAGAACACGAAGAGGTTAAAAGAAATCGCGAGACGCGAAAGACAGAGCATCCGGGCCGCGACGCGCGAGGTGCGATGCTTGGCGATACCGCGTGTAGTCGTCTCATGCGTCCGTGGTAGGAGATCCCCGCGTTGCGCGAGTACCATCGCACGTGGCCCTCGGTCGGCACTTACATTTGCGATTTGTTTCCTAACTCCAAATGGACAGACCCCGCCTCGGACGAGCACATGTACGTTTATACTTCATGTTGCACGTTTGAATATCATGTTGGTCGACTAGGTGCTCCATCTGCCATGAAAATTTTGAGCCAAACGAACGTACCCTGCGCCTGCCGTGTGAACACATCTACCACCGTGCTTGCATTGAAGCCTGGCTTCTTCACAAGGATACGTGCCCACTTTGTGTGCGCCCAATCCTTACATACACGTAGTTGAAATAATTAGCGAATGCAAAACTCAATGTCTTTGGACACTATTATACTTGTCTTTGGAAAGTCTACCACAAGATTTGCGTTCGACGAGCTATCGGACTGGATGCATGAGCTAGTCCAAATGAAAATCGATGCATCGTCGCGCGCTCGACCACTTCTTGTACGGCAAGTCGGACGAGACATGTTGTTGTACGTTCCGCTGCGAACGGCGGAACTTCCTGGCCGTGCTCGCACCCGAGACGATGCGTATTACCTGACCCACGCACTGCTTGAATACCGACTCTACGACGTATGTACCTCGCCGCACACATGTTGCCTGTCGTGTGGCGCGAAAGCCGACGTCAGTCCGGGACTCACCGGCGCGAGCCCGGTGCGATCGAGCACGACGCAGTGCTCCACGCTGGCGAGTGAATAGGCTGCAACGCCGGTGCTAAGGCGGCGAGGTGCCACGACGGTCCGCGTGCACGACAGTGGCGTACGGAACGTTGCCAGGCGCGTTCGCGGCCACTCTCACGGGCGTCGTCGTGATGTGGTACAGGACGCGTGACCTTTCGAGGGCCGTGAGCCGTGGGCATCTTGACGAGGTCGGGCCCGAGCGCCTTCCTTGCAGAGCACCGCGGCCGTCCAGACGTCTCCACTCGTTCTGTGGCGTGCACGTCGAGCGGGTGGTAAGCCCGGTAGGGCATCTACACCCGCTTGGCGAGAGGTTCGAGTAGGCGCGGCGTCCACGCGGGCAGGTTCATCGACGGCGACGTGAGCAGCGTCAGCGCCGGCACCGACGACTAGCCCGCGATCAATGCTTCCACGTTGCCCGCGTCCAAACCAGACACGGCGAGGGACTGCAGTTGTGTGAGCATCGGCGCCGCGGCCGTACACGTTGCCAGCGGACCAAAGACGCTGCAGCGAAGATCCTTGAGCTGCGTGTGGCCGACGGCGGTCGCGATGTCCGTCAGCGTTGCTGGCGCTTCAGAGTATTTCTCAATAGTTCCGGAATTTTTTGCAATATTTGCAAAAGTTCCGGAAAAAAAAATGGATATGTTCAAAAGTTCCGGAATGTTTTTGATTGGTTAAAAAGGCACTTTTCGGTGAGCATGATTGGTTTATTCTGGGCTAATTCGAGGGCCGCCGTCAGCAGCAATGACCCCAAATAGTGTTAGAATACAGTCAATTAGCCTGACATGTAGGGGTAAATAGTGTTATGTGATTCGCACTGGGGAAAGCAACAAATCTGAATCATCCTCAAGCGACGATGGCGAGCGAGACGCAGCTCTTACGTGGAATCGCCGCCAACGAGAAGTACAGCGGTGCACCTGAAGTCGGTCTTGGCTTCTACGGCGGGCGTCGTCAAGTGACGAGATACGTGAAGGACCGGACACTGGCTAACCGTTTCTCGATCGTCGTCGCAAAAGCAGGTACGCTGACGCGCGCGGTTTGCGAGCTGTTCTGCCGGCGGGCATGTATCGCATTCAAGGTGTGTTTTTCTTGTCGAAAATGAATCTGGTTCGCACGGATCTTACATCATGCAATGTAGGCGTGCAAATGAAGCACTCCGATATGGACCCGAGCCCGATGCCCGTGGTCGTTGCGGTGCCATCAACCTCGACTATTCTGAAGGGTAAGAAGAAGATGAAGGAGCAAGACGTTGTGGCTTACCTCAAGGCCATCAATCCAGAGCACTAGACGGTATACGGCAACATGGGGGCGTACAAGACAGAACCTCTCGTCACGGCGACTACTGCACTGGACGTTCGTGCCCTATTTGGCGTCAAAGCCACCAACTTTGTCGGGTTCGACAACGCGATGAGTATGTGCCTTCGTTCATGAGGGTGGTGTTCTAGCTTTATGTCTAGATATCCACAATGGCCTCCGCTTCAACCTTCCGTTTGCAGCTGTGTACCTCATGGTGGCAAAGGTCATGCAACGGCGGCCACTCGACGACGCGAGGTTGAGCGTGAGTCGTCCTGCCTGCAACCTCCAACGCGTTCGCGCGCGACAACTACGAAAAGCCGCTCGAGATGGCTCAAGCCTACACGATCCAGGACTCAACAAGGTCAATTTTGTTTGTGTACTGCGAGTCCCACCTTGAAGTCAATCGCGATGTCGATGTCGAGAAACTGAAGTGCTTGTGCCCTTACTGGGAGCAGACGCAGATACCTTGCAACAAGAGTACACAAATGAATTTATGTACTACTCTTGCTTGCAAGTACCTCATTCGTGCGCTTGAGCAGATCGGCGCGCTGCACCTCGGGCGATTCGGACACGGCGGGCAAGGCGACAAAGCTCTACCAGCAACGTGGCGCGGCCGGGTTGGTGCCGTACAAGTGCAAGTCCTGCGGCGGCGAGGGTCACAACGCGGCAACATGCCGCAAACGACAACGGAAGCTCTTGCCCGCGACTTCTTCGGGAAGCTATTTCAAACCTGACGTGCCAAGGACGAACGATCGCATTCGATTTTGCAACCTCATCCACGCAAGCGACGGCGAAGAGGCAATGCTCAAAGACGAGACCGACTTCCGCGACGTCGACGAAGATGGCTTCGAGTTGGGAGGCACCGGCCTCGAGTCCAGTTTGGCATTATTAAACGAGTAGCGCAGTACACACTCTCCGTACTATACACATCTCGACCTGTACCTGCTAACATTGTAAGCCAGCAGCGCATGAATCATGGCAACGGTCGGTCTTCACTCTGTTTCACGATCGTCACATTTCTATATCTAACACTATTTAGGGTTTTGCTGCTGACGGCCGCCCTCGAATTAGCCCAGAATAAACCAATCGTGTTGACCTAAACGTGCCTTTTTAACCAATCAGAATCATTCCGGAACTTTTGAACATATTGGTTTTGGTATAGCGCGTCATTCCGGAACTTTTGCAAATATTGCAAAAAATTCCGGAACTATTGAGAAATACTCGGCGCTTCAGCCATCGCCTCTTTGGTCCCAGTCATCAAATCCATGCAGTGCCCATGGAGGGACCTACGTAATATAATACTTCGAATTTATGCATAACTACTTTTGACTATCGAAACATACAATATTGGGGAAATAGGGGGCCTTACGCTAACAAGACATTTCCAAAAAGGCCAAGCAACTCGCACATGGTCGCGCGCGCCGAGTATGAAACCGCGGGCTCGGCGAAGATGCTCTCGGAGCGTGGCGCCGAGTGGGCCGACACGGCGGCGATTGCGAGCGACCTCGCCGCCCAGAACTACGGCCTCGACGTCCTCGATGCCAACATTGAAGACGACGCGAGCAACGTGACGCGCTTCCGCCTCCTCTCGGCCTCGGCAATGCTGCCGCCTGAGCTTGCCGCCGACTCTCCGCCGGCTGCGCAGTGTGGCCAATCTCGAGATGTAATTGAGGTCCGCCTCGAGATGATGAGACCGGTCGGCGCGCACGCCGAGGAGTAGTGTCTCATCAAGGTGTCTGCAGCCTCGCCCGTCGAGTCACCACCCCAGACGCTACTGCAGGCGATCATCGACCTGTCAAAGAGTTTTCCGACGCCTTCACGAACGAGCTGCCGGACGGTCTGCCGCCGTCGCGGTCAATTTTTCGGTCACCATGAAGCCTGGCGCCGAGCCCAAGTCCCAACTTTACGGGTGCCGCCTCTCGCCCATGGAAGAGCAACTGCTCGACGACTTTGTGGCTGTGTTCCTCAACACGGGCTGGATCCAAGTTTTCAACAGTCATTGGGTCGCAAACATCTTTGGGCTGCCCAAGCGCAGCGATGATGGCGAGCTGCAGTCGCGAGCGCAATTGTCAAGTCGCTCACGTCGAAGTCCAAGATCCGATGGGTGCTCGACTACCGCTACACGAACTCGCAGCAAGAAATCCCTCGCATCCCGCTGCCCAACATTGACGCGCTCTTTGATCGCATGAAGGACTCCAAGTGGTTCTCGAAGCTCGACCTTGCAACGGGCTACCACCAGATGCTCGTCCATTCCGAGTCCCGCAAGTACACGGCGTTCAAGATGCACTCGGACACGTACGAGTGGCTCGTGGCGCTAATGGGGATGGCAAGCATGCCCGGTATCTGGTCGCGCCTCATGCAGGAGCTCTTTGCCAAGCTCAACTTTGCGGCCGTGTGCATGGACGACATGGCGATCGTCTCCAAGACGCTGGACGAGCACGTCACGCATCTGCGTGCAGTGATCAAGATTTTGCGCACACAGAAGCTGTACTGCCGCATGGCCATGTGCGAGTTTCCGATGCCCAAGATCGACTACCTCGGCCATGTGGTGACGCGCGATGGCATTGCGGTTGACCCGAAGAAGGTCCGTGCCATTGAGCAGTGGCCGACGCCGACGACGCGCAAGGCGCCCCAGTCATGACTCGGTCTGTGTGGCTACTATCGCCGCTTTGTGTACGGGATTGCCGAAATTGTCTTGTCGCTCGGCGAGCTCGTCAAGAAGAAGGTCACATGGTCGTGGGGTCCAGACCAAGACACGGCTTTTGAGCGTTTGAAGGTTGCGATGCAGCAAGCGCCGGTTTTGGCCTTGCCCGACTACGGCCGCCCGTCCATTGTCACCTGCGACGCCTCTGGCTACTGCTTCGGTGCAGTGCTCTCGCAGCTTGATGCGTCCGACGATGACCACCCGATTGCGTTTATGTCCAAGAAACTCGCTGGCGCCGAGCTCAACTGGCCCGCACACGAGAAGGAGCTGTACGCGATCAAGATGGCGATGGCCAAGAGGCGTCCGTACCGATGGGGTACGCCGTTCAAGGTCTTCACGGACAACAGCGCGTGCCGTTGGTTCCTCGAGACGCCCCAGCTCAACGCCAAGATGGCCAGATGGTTGGATTAATTTTCCCAGTTCGAATTTGAACGCTTCCACCGTCCCGGTGTCGAGAACGTGGTCGCCGACGCCCTCTCGCGCCCGCAGCATGACGCCGACAACGATGAAATCGTTCGAGCCGCGCCTCTTTGTGTGTACGTCAACACGATCTCGGCCCAGCCCGAACCGATGCTGAGTTTTTGTGCGCGCGGATGTGTGCCCAGCCGATGCTGACGCGTGCCCGTGCCACGTCCTGCACCGCCAAGTGGTCCGTCATCAACGCCACCACCAACACAACTTGGTGCTGAACAAGCGTGACCACCACATGATACATGTCTGGGGAGAATATGCCGCCCAAGGTGCCGCCCATGGTGCCGCAGACGATCAAGGTCAACACGGTCAAGGAGATCGGCGTCATGTCGATCCAGCTCGATGAGCCGCGAAAGCATGGTACGCCAAAGCCTACCGCAAGGACGCGACGTTCCAGAAGTACGCCACCGGCAAGAAGGAGTTTGTGCTTGCCAACGGCCTCTGCTTTATTGGCAGCAACGACCACCAGTGGACGCTCGTGGTCCCCGACGACAAGTACTTGCGCACCGAAGCCATTGCGATGCTGCACGACTCGCGACGCGTAACCTCCCGTTGAAACACGCAAGTCCTCAACCGCGACGAGCGTCCAAGCTCGTTCCGCGCTGGATTGGCTCGTTCAAGGTCATCGGCAAGGTCAACGAGAACGCTCAGGATTTTGCGATGAAAAGACTGGATTGGAAACTGTAGTTTGATTTCTCGTTGTCACTCGTTGATACCACGCAGTGCATTCATTCAGCGAGTTTTGAATACCCAGCAATGGCGCCCAGAAAAGAAAGAAAGGGCGTCATCGCTACTAGTAGCGACGGCCTTTCTTTTGCCACCCTTCGAGCGAGTTGTTGCAAGCGCCCGCGCCTATCCGAGATATGAGACGTCTAGACACGGCAGGCGCTTGGACTAGCGGATTGGGCTCCTCGTTCTCGTGGTTTCCGGAGGTCGATACATGGGGATCGACCTCGACCTCGGGAGCTTCCTATTACCCTCGTTATGAGCCGCTCGCCGTACCCAGGAAGACCATGTACCTCGATCGTCCGCTGCGCTGCTACACGCGCCATGTTGGCGTGACCTCACAAATTCGGATTTGAATCGAGCGAATGAGCGTCTTGGACCCATCCGGTTTTGAACCCAAGGTACGATAGCAATAAGGGGCCACTAACTATAATTAAAATGTAATGTCGCCAACACATACCGATCAAGCGCGTTGCAAGAGTCATGTATCGATCACGTTGTCTCTTTGGCGCTGCGGTGCTGTATGTCTACCAAGCTTGCTGGCGCGCGCACGGCGGCATCAATGACGATACGATATGGGTGTTGCGTGCATGCCCCAAGAATCTCAGCGAGTTGAAGCAGCCCTCGCGTACGAACGCACTCGCAGTGGGGCCGTACTTGATCGACAGCTTGGTAGACGGGCGTTGGAAGCTAGCCGCGACAAGTGTGTGCTTGCACAGAACCGCCATGATGTTCGAGGCCGTCACGACGCGAGCGCACCGTGTCGACACACTCACGCTACTAGTATCCTTTATCCACTCCTTGTCGGTCTCTCTGCGCGGGCATTGGTCGAAGGTGCGTGACAGGCAGTCCCATGCATTCATGCAGGATCGAGCGAGTCCAAAGGACGATGCGACGAGCCAACCATGGCGGTGAATCACATGCGTGGTGGTGTTGAGTATCTCCGTTGAACAGATCTTCCACATCGCGAGCGACGTCAACGCCGAAGATCTTGGCCGCTGTGCTTTCATCTCCTGCTGCCACGTACAAGATCGCTGCGTCTGGGGCAAGGGTTCTCGAAATCGGCCAATCAAAAGCGTGTTTCAGGTGGTCTATTGTATATCTCTTGTTTTGTATGCAGACCAGGCAGTTTATTATAATTCCACCACTTTCCAAGATGCTCAAGAAGCCCAAGCATGCATCGGCCATGACGATCCCGGCCGCGGTCATCGGGTCGCTCGTCGAGTACATGGACGCGCGCCTGGACGCCAAGGCCATCCTCTTGGCCATCCCTCAAGACGAGCTCACGGCGCCGCTGGCCGCGCTCCGCCGGCTCATGACCACCGCGAAGGCCTTTGACGGGCAGTGGCCCATGGTTCATCTCGAGCTCGTCCCGGACGACTACATTCAACTCGTCTTGGTCGCGCTCCCCGTCATTCCGAAGGTGCAGGTCAACTCGGTATGGTGCATGGAAGATCATCTCCGCGACAGCGACCTCGACGCGGCGACTGTGTTCGCCGCAGTGGCGCCCAAGCTCACGGAGATGCAGGACTTGGATTGGTTCAAAAAGCCGGCTATTTTGCCGATGTGCACGCGGCTCGCGCACGTCTTCATCCACGAGAGGTATCTCGCTGCGACGTTGCCGCTGCTGCCGCCGAGCGTTTGCGAGTTGTCTCTTCATGGCCAAGAGTATGGCCCCGATGATCTCGCGGCCCTGTCACGGTGGCTCAAGACGGGGCGTGTCAAACGCCTCGTTTTGTTTGACTTCAACTCGCAAACAAGTGCTAGTGCCATGGCCGAGATGCTGGCGACGACCACCTCCGTCACAAGTGTGGCGTTGATCGACTCCGATGTCCTCATCCATGCACTTGCGGCGGCACAACGTCCTCTCTGGCACTTCACGGACGTCGAAATCTTTACGTCAAACAACGACATCGACTGGGCCGGCATCCTCGTATTGCTTTTGGATCTCTCCAAGCTCACACGCCTCGTGGCTTACGCCCTTGGTGACTGGAGCTGGCTCGTCTCGCTCTTGAAGATGCCGCTTCTTCAAGAGCTGGCACTCCGAAACATTACGCTCACGGTGTCACGAGCCATCCTCTCGGACTTTTGCTTGCCGAGCCTACGCGTGCTCGAAATCAAGGACGTGGAGGTGGCCGACGCCAGCTTTGAAGCACTCGTCGACTGGACGACGCAGCTGCCGCAACTGGACGACCTGCGATGGATCAAAATGCCGCGCGAATATTCGCCTCGCACTTTGGATCTCGTCCAACAAGCCATCACCAAGTGGACGCAGACGCTCTCGGCTTTGTCGCTTCGATCCTGCGCCTTTGTGACCGCGAGCATCCCCTGTCTTGCGCAGTCCCTCCGCGCGCGCTCGAACGATGCACGGCCATTCGCTCTCGACCTGCGAGTCTCTCACATCGACTGCATTGACGATGTTTTCGTTCTTCTCAACGCGCTCAAGGGTCGCACGAATGTGACGCTCAAGCTCAGCGTCGACGAAGACGACGAGGCGGCTATCAAAGCCCATGCGCGAGCGACGCGCATCTCGATGGAGATCCTCGAGCGTGAAGGGGACGGCTTTGTCGAATCGCTCTTTTACGCTTTCTAATCCGATCAATTGAGTTGCTGAGCAAGCTACGTGTCGTACTTGAGTAGTGTTTCTATCAACAGTGGTAACGTGCACGTAATGGCACTTCATGTCCTAATTGAAAATACGGAGCAGTAGTGCTTCACTCGCTTCACATCCGCTCCATTTGTCTTTTCACCTGCACGACTTGCTTCTGAGCAATCTGGTTGGCGACGCTTTAGACTCCTTGGGTGTGTCGTCTCCAGCGAGTAGCTACACTGCCTCGAGCGTCGCCTCATATCAACCGACAAGAAAGTGAGTTTAGGATAGATATATAGACATCGTTTTTTGGTTTTCCATCTACTGGGGCACGAGCGAGAGGAGGCAGTTCTCAAGCGCGTCCATCGAGTGGCCGAGGACCTCGAGCGACGTGGCGTACGACATGCGCACCGAGTTTTCAATGCCAAACGCCGAGCCTGGCACGATCGCGCAGCCGAATTCCGAGAGGAGGTACGAGCAAAAGACCTCGCTGTCGCTGATCGTCGCGCCGTTCGTGCCGACGTGGTTGGTGCCAATGTAGGTGGGGAGCGTCGATAAAGACGTAGAACGCGCCGGTCGGATACGCGTACTGGATG
>NW_012156723.1:11466-13187 GCF_000151545.1 Saprolegnia parasitica CBS 223.65
GTGCCACCGACCGAGTTTTCAATCGGGAGGAGGCCGTACTCGACGTCGCCGTCGGTGACGGCCGTGAACGCGGCTTCGAACGACTCGTAGCCGGTGGCCTCGACGCCTTCGTGGCCGAGGAGCTGGTGGACGGCCTTCTCCGAGTACGCGCCGGCAACGCCTTGGTACGCGACCTTCATGCTGTGGGGTGGATGCTTGCAAGCAAATGTGAATATGGCGCTTCGCCCGCTACTACTTGAGCGAGTTCCTATGGCTCATCGTTCCGACATCCCTTCGTTTATGTAGGGCCCCCTCCCATTACGCATCTGGTTTGCGTTACAAGTTGCGTTTTGTATGGTATCCAGGTGCCATCGCGATGGGTGTAGGCCCTCTGTGGAATCGAATGCGCAATAGAATCTTCTTGTGACACGTACTCCACGGGGAGGTGACCGAGGGCCTCCGCGGATGCGTGATTACCAAAGACGCCACCGTGCGCTGCGTCTTTTAAGCGACCGGTCACAAGGCCACGGCCGCGGGAGAAAAACACGACCGGCGACGGACGCGCGATGTGCAAAGTGCGTCTTGATTGGCCCTGCCAAGCTACTTGGGCGATTACAGCGTCGCGAGGCCTCTGCGAGGATGTGGCCGTCGACACGAGAAAGGCGTCGCCACGCAAGCACCTAGCATTGTGTACTCGAATTCTAATGCTACTGCCGTGGAAATGGACGGGGTAGACATGCGGGGCAAGCGTCTTCGTTGCCGGCTCGCTCTCACGCAATCGGTGCCTCTTGAGCGTGTTTTCCCGCCCGGTGCGCGACGACAGCGACGTAGCGTTGAAGAGTCCCCTTTTAAAAGCCAGCGGAATTAGAAAGGTACCATCGACCGCATCTACGTACGACAAGTGCGCGCAGTGTATGAGAAGCACGAGTGCCCATGTGACTGGCAACCGCGGAGGTACTAGCGACAAGGGAATACGATTTCTTGGGACCCATCTTGACCACAAGAACGTCAACGGTAGCCTCAACCACCGATCAAATAATACCTATGCGGAATGCCGAATGCCATCGCGATCACCCCGAGCGAATCTGGTCAATTATACATGGAGGTAAGCGCATTCTTGATGGCTTCTATCTCGCGAGAAGCTGCGTAGGTGCCTTTGATGGAGCTCGTTGCGGGATTTGGCCATACAGTATCTTTATCCGGATAGATGAGCTGACCAACCAATCAAACGGCGTCCTTTCGCCCCACATCCGGTTCATTCAAAAAGCCATGTCGGGCGAGAGAGTTTGGCCTGATGGACCGACGGCAGAGATGACCGAATGCCCACCTACTGCATACAGGCCTCTCTTGCTTGTCTGATGACACAGAACCAGGGAAGGAGCCTCCAATGAATCGCTGCTTGTATTTCGTCGATAACGTATAGGGGCTGCACTCACGCTGTCTACTTGGGGTTAGCGCCGGGACGCATTTCGCAGCGACACTTCAACGCTGCAACGCGGCAAAAGCAACATCTTCGTATAACAACACGTGCAAACAACTCCCTGTGAATGTCTGGGCTACATGGCTTGGACGTCGAGCTTTTGGTAGTCGTGCATGAGCAAACTCTCCTGCTTGGCTTCGCCGCTGCGGCGGTCGTGCGCAAAGTGGCTGTGAGCAAAGACAGCCGAGACAAAGAGCAGCCACAAGAGCACGAAGGTGTCCCAGACGCTGCCAAAGAACGAGTCGACCGAAGCGAACGCAAT
>NW_012156724.1:0-2611 GCF_000151545.1 Saprolegnia parasitica CBS 223.65
GCACTTGGAGCTGTCGCTGAGCGCCGCATTGTTGCAGTCATTGAAATAGCACGTGGTGATGGACATATCGAGTGTGTGGCAAGATGAAGAATGAAGAAAACGAGGTCGCGTTCGAGGGATGCCACCGGACGCCATTACTACCGCACGAGTTGCACATCGCATTCTGCCCCCGCCGTGACCACGCCACGTCGATGACCAACTTGCACGCGTTGAAGGAACCAGAGTCCGAGCGTACTACTCTACCCCCGATGAGTCGACGGACAGTGCAACGGTACCCGGATAGGTCATAGCGCTCCTTGTCCTCGTTCTTGCAAGCTAGGACACAGCAATCGATCGGGCGTGTGAGTTCCAGCCTTCTGCAGCGACTGCGCCTTGTACCAGCGCGTTCCTTGGTCCAAAGGTGGGTAAAAGATACTGCCGCGGACCTGATCCGTTCTGTACACAGTGCAGCTGCACGTTACTACTGTGACCGTGGACGCCCGGTGCACCTCTGGTGGATACTCGTGGGATGGCGTTTTGCGGGCTTTTTGCGGCATGGGCGGCTTCCGATACCATCCAGCGCTACATGGCGTGATCATGGCTCCGAATGGACTGGGTGGGTAACATAGCGCGGACACGGTGCTTTGCCATATCCTGTAGAAAAGCAGGTGAGGTATTAACGCTGCGTTGTGGCTAGTGAACGTGAAGACTGGACGTTTCGTTTGGTGCTCTCAACTCGATGACGTAGTCTTGCATCGATTATACACGTCGAGTCTATCAACGACCCGAAGCATCGTCTGCACAGGGGCTTCTACTCATCCATTCCAGGTTGATCGGGCGTCGCGCACATGCCCTCGAGTACCCGCGACCATTTTCTCTACATCAATTGACACACATACCGCAATCACGACCATCTCACGTCAGTGTTGACAAGATAATGCCGTGGGATTAGCACCGTACGCCTGTCTGGCGTCCACCAAGTTGGTGAATCGACGCGCCGTCCTCACAAGATCGATTTGAAGGATTGATCGGTGAGGCAGAATTCATTGGCACGCAGAATGGACGCGCAGCATCACTTTATGGCGTACGTCGATTGCGATGGTGCAGTAGCTTAGCGATTTTGGATGCACAAAAACATGGCAACAACATCCCAGCAGTACCGGTGCATGGTATGGCCCTCAGATGGCGTGCGGAGCGATGACCCACGGAATGCGCTGAGGTGCGATAGGCCACCTGTTCCCTCTCTGAATTGGTGAGTTATGGTATTGTAAACAACGCGACCCTAAAGACTAAGAAATGAAATTCTGCGCGATCTTTTACGATACGGAGCCGATTTGGTGTAAATGTACGACAACAACGTGCAGCAGCATCGCCTTGGAGACGCATATCGCACATAAATGTGCTCTTTCCTAGCTCAAGACGAACGACGCTATCTCACGACGTAAATGACAAAGCGAGGATGCAAAGCATGCCGTCGAAAGATCAATCGATACTTTTGGATCAGATGTCGTAGTTCAGGTCGCTTCATTGAAGTTGCATCTAAGGTTGAACGCGACGTTTCGCAAACCCTCCGGTTCAAAATTCCACTCTTCTGTCCGCCTTGCAACATTGCCAATCGAGAAAGAGATGTGATACGGTGGTGCTCTGGGCGGTGTAGCCTCGTTCGACTGCTGTTGATGCGACAAAAACCTCTCCACCATGCTTTACGATCCATGACATCCCGCGTTACTTCAACCAGCCAAGATATCAAAGATATGAAGGAGCACCCGGACAGACCATGCACATGAGGTTGCGATTGCCTTTCGCTAGACACTGAGAGCACCCATTGGTAGGTGCAGACGAATGGTGATAACATTGGCCGAAGAGCTCCCTCGATGCCATTACCTTCTCGCAGGACAACACCACCCAACAGCATACGTACCATTTATCATCATCGATCGTCAAGCCGATCGTGAATGTGAATGCTTGTGTCGAAAAAAATCATTAAGGCGAAAAAGATTATCGTTGCAAAAAAAAGAAACTCCCAATGCGGGGCTCGAACCCGCGACCACAGGATTAAAAGTCCTGCGCTCTACCAACTGAGCTAATCGGGATTTCTGATTTTACTGCACACCCAAGAGATAGAGTAAGCACACTTAAGAGATAGATAACTATAAAATTGACTCAAATGCTGCGAAGCCGGAAGGCTTGGAATTCGATGGCACTGGCACTAATGTTCTTTATCTACAATTGTGGCGTACTCTACCATGTTTCGGTAATCTGTTCTGGACTTTGGCCCGCAAACAGATGGCAACAGCAGGTGACCGACTCATAACTTCGTTCGACTTCGATAGGAGCTTCGAGGTAGCTGATTGGTCAGCACCAGGAGCTTGTCGGGAGCTCGCCGGGCACAGTACCACTATGGAAGAAATCAATTCATATCAGACAATTTTAGCCACAGAAACGATTGCAAGCGTTATCGAACAACGCTGCCGGGATAATATAAATGATTTGCTATGATTTGATGGCTTATAGAGCTCTAAAATCGCCGAAATGAGGTTCTGTGAGACTGCGAAATCTGACTCGAGTAGGGTGCCACCACAAATATCTAGATTGTTGTATGCTCTATATCCGGATGTTTTTAATATTTACC
>NW_012156724.1:2884-11917 GCF_000151545.1 Saprolegnia parasitica CBS 223.65
TCTGATATGAATTGATTTCTTCCATAGTGGTACTGTGCCCGGCGAGCTCCGAAATAGCCTAACTGCACACAGAGCAGATGGTCCACAGGGGTTTGGCGGGTTTTTATTGGCCAGAAAGGAGGTGTGTGTAATGCGCCAACATCTGCCTCAACGGGGTTTGGAGAGTTAGGAGGTACTTATGCTCATCAAAGCGCCGGGTTCGGGGGTTTGGGGTAAGGAGATGTGCTCTACCAGTTCCTGGGGTAAGGGGAGGTGAGGGAGGCATGTAGCATGCAAACGCCTCCGAGTCCGGACCATCTGTTCTGTGTGCATTTAGGCCAAGCCGCGAGCTCCCGACAAGCTCCTGGTGCTGACCAATCAGCTACCTCGAAGCTCCTATCGAAGTCGAACGAAGTTATGAGTCGGTCACCTGCTGATGGCAACTGAGATGGATGTCATCCCCTACCCGCCCGAGGCCGACCGTTTTTTGCAACAAGATCACATTGCCGATCGTCCTGCACCGCGACCTCCAGTCGTTGACGCCGCCTTAGTCGCTGGTGTCTCTGGATGACTTCAACAAACTGCTTTGCCGCCATGCCGAATGCCTTTATGGAGCTTGTCGTTATGGGCAGCCACAAGGGCCCCGGGCGACTACTGTACAGAAGAGCAAGATGCACCCCCGCGCCGCCGCCTGCGCAGCCACTGCCTGGCGAGCGGATGAAGATTTAGATTGCTCGTCTCTACGCATGCGAAGTCTTTGTAACACCCAAGATAACGTGTTTCGCGTTATCTTCGTTCATGTAGAGTCATCCCCTATCAGCAGCGGCACGATACACGATCCATTGAAGTGTGAATATCATGTACTAGTATACTATCATGGCGACGCATAGTATAAACCAAGCTCGTAGGAATCAGGTCTAAGCGTAGTTGAGAACTAGCGCACTTGTATACTCGCGGTATTGGTTCAAAAGGAGGTTAGGAGGTCGGACGGAACGCCTCGAAGCCATCGTGAGCGCCCATGTTGAACGAGGTGGATGCGTCGTGAAGATTCGCTCCCCGAAAGAATTGGCCCGTACTCCATATGTTACATAAAATGTGACGCACCCTGCAAGCGATTTGCATCGAAGGTCTGGACCTCGCCAGCCGCCAGATTCAGAGTGACGCCAGCCCATGGATGAAGCGGCGTGCTTGCTCTTGTATTAACATGTACTAGTAAAAAAGAACCAAGGCGAAAGTGATGTAGTAGAGAAAATAGTTTGGCGTCATCGGCTTGCGCGCATGGAACTCGTCGTGCTACCAAGAGAAGCTGTCGACATCGAGCAATGCTTGCTAGCACAGCCATGAGCCCACTACCGGTATGTCATGTTCCGCGAGAAAACATCGAGTTTGTAGAATACGGCCGTGGGAGCTACCCACGTCGCATGGTCGACCATTTTGCTGCGCGTTCGCCGAGCTCCCCTTAGGAACCGCCATGCCCGTTGTAAGGTTGACGCAGGCGCAAGGCGCTGCTCATTTGCTCGCGATTAAAGCTCGAGGTCTCGGCGTACAGTGCTACTGCAACCGCAATGTTGCCTTTTGGATTCCGAATCATCGCATGGAACCTCAAAGCGGCTCTCCAACCGCCCGTCGCACCCGGCGTGCGTGGCGTCCGCACCTACAAACTTCCATATTAGACGTACATTACCGTACTACACCGTACAACGCCAAACATATTTTAATGTGCCGTTCTAGGTCAGTTTGTATGCTTTAAATTAAAATAGCTCCGAAGCGTCCGAATCAGATGTCTGAAATTGCCTTTCGTTCTCGCACCGAGTTATCAGAAGCGTTCGGGCAACTGAACGCGATGGCGCGGAATCGCACTGGATCATCATGACCATTTTTGTCTTTGATCCATGCACCGCAGCATCGATCACGAGGCGCTCTCGTCGCTCTATGCGAGCCGGAAGCGATACACGGCGACGGGCGACGAGGACGTCCGGCCGAGCCTCGTGAGCGCGATCCTGCAGTCGCAATACCCAGACAGCCGCCGCCACCGACACAGCGCCCACCTCTCAACGAATGCGCTCCGCACCAACAAGTCGTGGAACTTTCTCGAGTCATCCAAGCAGCTGCAGAGCCCACTCGACGAAGCCTCGGTGATCGCCAAGCTCACATTGGCGTGGCTCAACCCACTCTTCAAACAAGGTGCCACCGAGCCCTTGGACGCAGATGACGTGCCGTCGCTGCGCGCTAAAGACAGCGTCTTGCTCCTTCACAAGCGCTTTCAAGCACGCTGGATCCCTGAGCAGCAGTCGAACGCACCGCGTCTATTTCGAGCGCTGCTATGGACGCTGGCACCCGAACTCGCTCGTGCATTTGGCTGCCACGGTCTCTACCTCGTCATCAACCTCGTGATTCCGACAATGATCAAGGGCATTGTGTCCTACCTCTCAAGCGGTGTCAACCCTGTCACGAAAGCGCCCGACCAGCCGCTGGAGGCCGGCCTTGTCTTTGCCTTTGGCCTCGCGCTCCTCTCGTTCCTTGGTGTCACCGTCCTCGGCTTCGCGTGGTCCGTCAACATTGAGCTCAGCAATTGCGCGCGGTCGATCGTCATGGACCAAGTGTACTTGAAGGCTGTCTCGGCACCGACGGTGGCGACGACCACATACACATCGGGCGACGTCATGACGCTGGCCAACATTGATAGCGAGCGCCTCTTCCACGGGCTCACGTGCATCTGCTACGTGTTGCTATCGCCGCTGGCGCTCCTTGCGATTTTTGTGCTCATTGGCTTTGAGATGGGCCCCATTGTTGCAATCACGGGCGCTTGCACGATGGCGGGCTTCCTCCTCTCGGCGTTCGGCCTCTCGTACGCCTTGTCGGCGGCGCGGGATCGCCTCGTGGACGCCACTTCGCGGCGCCTCTCGCGCACGCAAGAACTGCTCCAGAGCATTCGCACCATCAAGCTCGGCGCGTACGAATCCACCTTGCTGGACGCAGTGTTCCAGCTGCGCGCGATCGAGCTCCGGTGCCTCGGGTGGTTCCAGCTCCTCTGCAATGTCAACATCGACGTCTTTGTGCTCGCACCCGTCTTTACGACCGTGGCCATGTTTGCTGTCGCTGACACGGCCGAGGTCTCGGCCGGCGCCGCGTTCGCCGTCGTAAGTCTCATGGTCGTCGCGCGCTTTCCGTGCAACATCTTTCGTCGGCCGTGCGGTATGCCTCCGAAGCCATCGTCAGCTGCGATCGTATCCAAACATACCTTTTGGCGCCGGCGCCGAGGCGTCCGAGCGCCGTCGACTCCAAAGCCGACTGGATTGCACTCACGCAAGCAAGCTTTGCGTGGTGTCCACCGACGACGGATGCGACGCCACAGCCCTCGGCGAGTGAGCCGACGACACCTGGTCTCGCCGCGCCGCTCCCGATTCCGTCGCCCCAAGAGACGTCGCACGCGATTCTTAAAAACATTACGTTTCGCCTACGACGCACCGAGGTGGGGTCCTTCACAGTTGTCGTCGGTCCCGTCGGCAGCGGCAAGTCGAGCTTCCTCCGCGCCATGCTCGGTGACATGTGGCCGCGACCCGCGATCGCTGGCAACATGGCGTACGCGAGCCAAGAACCGTGGCTCATTGACGACACGGTGCGCAACAACGTGTTACTGCACCGACCGTATGTGCCGAGCCTCTATCGACGCGTTCTTGGCGTCACCGGGCTCATCCTTGACACGGCAGCGATGGCGTCGGGCGACTTGACCATGGTCGGCGAGCGAGGTGCGGCGCTCAGTGGTGGCCAGCGTTCCCGTATCAATCTCGCGCGCGCTTTGTATCAAGTGGATAGTGCCGACATTTTCTTGCTCGATGACCCGCTCAGCGCGCTCGACCTCCACGTCGCTTCGCACGTCTTTCACGAGGTCAAAAGGTTTCTGCGCGGCAAGCAAGTGCTCATGGCAATGAACGCGCACCACCACTTGCTCGTGCACGCGACGCGCGTCATCACGCTCACGGCGGGTACGATCGTCGGTGACGAGTCCTCAACCAGCCGGACGACTTTGTACAAGCAAGGAGGGGCCGACTCTCCGGATGTCGACGACGACGGCGAGGACAACGATGGCTTTGTGGTGCTACCGGCCATGGACACCATTGCGTCGTCGGTGGTCGAGCTGCCAAACCACGACACACCGGCAGTGTTGGACACAACGGCCAGTGTCGCTGCTTTGGACGACGATATGGCGCCGCCGATCGGGAAGACCTACTTGGCCTACCTCGGCGCGTCGGGCGCGGCGCCGTGGCTCGTGCTCCTGACGCTCATTGCGCTTTACACCGTCTACCAAGTCGCGTACTATATCACGGACTATTACCTGGACACGGCCGTCGCCGCGGGCAAAGGGAGCATGGAGACGTACGCGGGCTTGGCGCTGGCGACCGTCGTCGCGAGCTGTCTCAAGGACATGTTTGTGATCTTGGTCTCGCTGCGCTGCTCGGCCAGTGTGCACGCAAAGGCCCTCACTCGCGTCGTCGGTGCGTCGGTGCCGGCGTTTTTCGATACGACGGCGCTCGGCGACATTCTCAACCGGTTCTCGACCGACCTCGCGGCGATGGATACGGACTTGCCGTACTTTACGTACCAGTTTGCCACCGACGCGTTCCATACGACGTGTATTGTGCTCGTGGTGTGCTACTACACGCCGCTGTTGATTGCGCTCTTCCTCCCGCTCGGGTACCTCTTTGTGTCGTACCAAATGTACAATTTGCTCTCGGCGACGGCGCTCAAAGGCCTCGACCTTGCGTCGCGCGCACCGTTGGTGACCAACTTGAGCGAGACCCTCGACGGCCGCGCGACGATCCAAGCCGCACACGTCGAGAAGGCGTTTGTCGAGAAGCACCGCGTCTTGATCGACGCCAACGCGGCGTGCTACGGCATCTACTGGCTCGCGGGCACGTGGCTCGAGATTCGCCTCGGCTGGCTCAGCGCTCTCGTTGTCTCGGCCGTCGCGATCGCCATTGTATGCTTGCGGGCGTCCATGGATGCGCACATCGCCGGCCTCGTTCTTGTCTACGTCATGAGTCTCTCGGCCAACGTCCAAGAAGTGCTGCGCGTCATGGGCTATGTCCAAACGTACACGACGTCGGTCGCGCGCCTCTTTGCCTACCATTCGCTGCCGGCCGAAGTCGATTTGGTCGCGACGGCGTCAGCGCCATGGCCCTCCCACGGACGCATCTGCTTTGATCAGTACAGCATGCGCTACCAGCCGCATCTGCCACTCGTGCTCTCCAACATTAGCCTCGTCATTTCGGCCGGCGAAAAGGTTGGTATTTGCGGCCGGACGGGCTCGGGGAAAAGCTCCCTCCTCTCGGCGTTGATGCGCCTCGTGCCGGGGGACGCAGGCTGCATCACGATTGACGGCGTCGACGTCACGACCGTGCCGCTAACGACGCTCCGGTCGCGCATCACGGTGATTCCGCAGAGTCCTGTGCTCTTTGCGGGGTCGCTTCGCACCAACTTGGACCCAACGGGCGAAGCCACGACCGAGGCGCTAACCTTAGTCCTAAACCAGATCCATTTGGCACACCTCGGTCTCGACTTTGTCGTCGAGAACGGCGGCAACAACGTCTCGGTCGGGCAGCGCCAGCTTGTGTGCTTTGGGCGCGCGCTCTTGCGCCAAAGCCGCATCGTGATTCTCGACGAAGCGACGGCGTTCGTCGACGCAGAGATGGAACGTGTTCTGCAAGAGATGCTCGCCAAGTGCTTTCGCCACACGACGATGCTCACGATCGCCCATCGGCTGCAAACGATCATCGACAGCAGCGACAAGGTGCTGGTGCTCGACGCCGGTGCCGTGCTCGAGTTTGACGCGCCGACGACGCTACTCCGCGACACCAGCAGCGCGTTTTATCAGCTCGTGCAAGCCACGTCCTAGTGTCCATTATCTATTTTACAAAGAGAAATGTATCTGACCAACAATGCTCGGTGCTACAATGCAGTATCCAGACCAGCATGACGTACAGGTAGCAACAGTAATCGAGGCTTTGCTGAATGTTTTGGAGCTGCAGGTTCTGAGTGCAAGTCGAGGACGTCATCAAAATCACACAACACAGATGTGCATTTCGTCATGACCAGTTGCAAGTATCTCCGATCCTCTCCGTGAACAAGCCGGTGAACAAGCAGACAACAACGGGTGCAGGCGTCAAATTTTGCAGACAACGACTGTCGAGCAATGGAGCAGTGCGAGGTGACCAGGGTAACGTGGTATCACGTACGCCAGGCATCAGAGCTACTCTGGTAATGGTTCACGTTGCGTTCTTTCTGTCGCGCTCCGTCACAACGAGTGGCATTGAATCGCCATTTGTTTTGTTTTCGACTTGAATGCATCGAGTCTTTTGGACCGTAGATATGCAGTCGCCATTTGTATTGGCCATACAGCAAAATGTACGAAGAGACGCAACTGCGGCAACATATCCCGGCAACTTGCATGGCCGTTCAAACAAGCCTTTTTTGTCCTACTCGCAGCTCTGTTGAGTGTCATTGGTTACAGCGCCGTCGGGTGCCCGCGCTGCAACAGACACGCAGCAAAAAGGTGGACCCAAGACTCGCCAATCGAGACCATGCAGTAGTCCATTGGATTACTTGCCTTTGACAATGCCGCTCCTTGATTTGGTCAATCAAAGACGCTTGTCACGCATGGACGCAGTATGTAGAGTAACCGAAACAAATAACACGTCGGTAATCTGCCGCGAGGCTGTCGAGAGCGCTTGTCGAGAGCTCAGATTTTACATATTGGATGCATGTATAGTTGTAGAGTTGCAAGTCTGTCGACAGATGCACCGGGCAGAGTTGGATGACCAGTTAGTGCTCTTGGCAAAAAGTTCTCCCTTAGTGCGGCCGAATGCTTGCCGTAAGATCGTACCGTAAGATCAGTCGCGTGTAAACTGGTGGGCATGCGAGACGCGGTCGTTTGTAGGACATGAAGCTTGGACTGTCAAGGGTGAAAATAATGCTTTCTTTTGATCACCTTTGCTGTACTACACGTATGATAAGTACCGGTAGTGCGCTTGTTGGTCTTAATGCGCTTGCGACATGTGGATCGCCACCATGTGTGCGACGGGCAACAATACAGACCATCACTCTGTAAATCGCGCCCATTGATGCCAATGAGCGCCAGAGCTGAGCGCCACCGCAGTTTGGAATTTGCACGCCATGACATCGACCGAGTGTTGCTTTCACGGCTGCACCAAGACAGCGCTCGCTGGCTCGATCAAGTGCCACTTCCACCGCAACCGGACAAAGTGCTCGGTCCTCGAATGCTGGAACCAAGTGTACGCACGGCAGCGCTGCGTGAGCCACGGAGGACGCAAGCCGTGCATCGTGGCCGGGTGCAACGCCAACGCTCGGCTCGGCGACTTGTGCGGCCGTCACAGTGTGAAGTCTGACAAAAAGATCTGCTCGATGCCGGGCTGTGCGAGTCTCGTGCACACACAACAGCGATGCGTCCGACACGGTGGGGGGCGTCCATGTAAAATTCAAGCGTGCGGTACCCTCGCGCGAGCAGGAGGCTACTGCTACCGCCACGGCAAGCAGTACCAAGAGACGGCGTCGCCGTGCAAGACAAACCACGGGTCGCCACAGCTTGACGGCATCACGTGGGACGCTCGCACCATGCAGATCAACCTTGGCTACGAAGACAACATCGATCTATCAATCTTAGATTGCCTGATTTCGGAAACGATATCCGATGATATTTTGTATAATACTACGTTTTCAATTTGAACTTTACACTTTGAGCTTAGTCAGTTTTGATTTGCGCATGCACCTGTGGTGTGGTTGATATGATGGCCTTAAATTTATGGCCTCGTTGACACGTTGATGAGGTGCCGGTGACCGTAGTCAAGTATGACGCTTCATGGTGGCCTTACAGTAGCCCGCACATTGAACCGACAGAGATCGACGACCTTTTTTGGCGGTCAAAATACCGACTGCAAAGCTGTTATGCATGCCAAATGCACTGCAAATGGATAGTCAAGACAAAGAAGAACACCTTGACAGCTTGATCCTCTTCGTAGCATGTTTAGTTGTGAAGAATTTGAAACTCGAAGTGAGGCAATTTCCAGAGGTGGAGGCTAAAATATGTCCACCCTCGCCTCGTGTACCCCGGGTCGCCTCACCCATTATCTGGATTAAAATACGCTAACGCGATGATGTATCCCGGGTCATAACTATTCGTGGGTGCAGCACTCAGCCATGGGGCTCAGGAACAAGCGCGCTTTGCAGCTGGATCGCGCCAGGGCGGCTCGTGAGGCCAAGCGACAAGCACTTGCGCTTGGCGACGTCATCAAACTGGACTCCGAAGGGAGCGATAGCAGCGAAGAAGAAGGTGGTCTTGGCGCAACATATGCAGCATGAAAACGGGACGCCAAATGACCTTCTTGCGGTCCTTCGCGAGCGCGAGATACTCGGCCCTTCCGAGACGATCCATGGGCAGTACAGGGAGACGCCATAGGCAGTACAAGGAGACGCCCAGCACAAATGAAGAACCATTCTCTTGCGGCGCGGTCAACTTGCTCGACCACCAACCCGACATTGCCATGAAGAAGTCGATGCTTGAAGAGATCTTTGGAGGTACCGGTCACATCATGGAACTCCTCCCCAAGTTCCAAACCAAGTTCAACCAGATCAAAATAAATTGGTGAGGCGCCAGGGTCTACTGCCGAAAACACTACGACTGTACGTTAAAGGAAGCACCTTAATAAATGGTTCCACTATAGGTTATGTACCCTGATGTTGCTGCGGCTCACAGTCAAGTCCTTCTTGTCCAGAATTATGATATATATCGATGCGGGCAAGAAAAGTATAGGCGGTTAGGATATATGGCTTTCACCCATACGACCCGGGTTCGAGTCCCGGTTAGGGAAATCTTCTTTTTACTTTTTCCACTTTTCATACGGCTTTTACAAATACGACCTCTCATGCTGCATTTGTCATTTTGGTGCGTGCATTCCTATTGAAAAACGCCCCTGGTGCCTTTTTTTTCAAATTTGGTGCATATTTGACCCGTCCAAAGCGCCATCAATAGCCCCGAAA
>NW_012156725.1:0-1815 GCF_000151545.1 Saprolegnia parasitica CBS 223.65
CGAGTGCCCGGCGCCGGCGACGCGGATGCGGCTGGATTGGGCCACGACCGCCTGCAGCTCGGGCAGGCTCGACGGGCGCGCGTGCGCTGCGGGGTGGCACACCTGGCGCGTGTCCCAGTTGGTCCACGTCTCGCGGTCTGCGGCCATCGCCGCGGCGACGCCCCATGCCAAGGCAACCCACATCGTACGCCAAAGCATCCTCGGCCGACGAATTCGGGAAATGCTCCGTATCCGGACAGATCAGACGGAGCAAACAGTGGTGTCGCCGTGCTACCGTGTACCGTGAGGGCAGAGGGATCGCACCCGTCTCGCCGGGTCAATAGGCAGAAGTCCATGTCGATGCCAATCGTTCTATTCACGACTATTACGATTCGATATACTCGAGGACAGCGCTGGCCTCTCGCCGTGCCCCGCTGTCGCGCTTCATGATGGATACCATACATACCCATCGCAGCGGGGATATTCGTCGGCAGCCACTCGCCCGCCATGGTTTCATGCGCTTGATCGTCGCCACAACGCAGAGCGATCTGCTGTAGGATGCGGCTGATGATGCGCGTCGACGAAATTCCGCGCTTTTCCTGGTCGGACTGCGTGCTGCGCTCTCGTGGCGCCACGTCATTTCGGGGCGCCGCCTTTCTCGCCGTTGGCGTTTCATCCCGTTCATGCCAACAGCAATCTCGCGCCATATATGTAGTACGTCTCTTGATGTGTGCTCGCAGACGCAGATCGATGCAGGAGGTATCTTCTATCTCGAGTGTTTGTGCTTAGGGTTGTGGTCGTCGCGTGGCGACCGCTTGGTGCAACACGATGTTTTGATAGCCTTGAAAGACGCTCGACGCGTGCGCAATGCCGTCCGTAATCTGGTTTTTCGCACTCTCGAGGGCTTCGAGGCTGCTGTACGTGGGCAGCTCGAGGCCATCGCGAGCGGATTTGAGCAACCGCAGCGCCTCCAACTGCGCGTCGAGGTGGTTGCGGTACTCGGCGCGGACAGTGTCGCGGATGGTATGGAGCTGGTCCATCTGCGCCGCGTGCTGGCGGCACTGGTCGTCGAGCGAGTCGGTAGTCGAGGGCAGTCCAAGCATGGCTTGCGCGTGCTGGAGCAGCACCAACGTGTCGTGCGTCGCGGCCTCGGTGTACCGCCTCGGTTGCTACACGCATTGAATCCAAGCGCATGACCGAGAGCCGAGCGTACCAAGCGCCGCCGAAGGACGTCGATTTCGGCGACCAGCGCCTCTTTCATGGCGCCAAGGCCCGTCTCGAGACCCGCCATCTGCGTCTCTTCGTACTTGAGCAAGTGGGAGAGCAGCCTAGACACGACATCGTTGGCCAAATCGAATTGGGACATGCGGATGGTACAAAAGCCGTGCCGACTGCCGCTCCAAGGTGTCGAGGATCTACAGCAAACATAGAACTCCATCCGATACCGTCTGTAGAGACGAGCGTACCGCGGCTTGGTCGGCCAAATGCCGCGTCTGCCGATCAATCTTGTCCGTGTAGTCGCCGAGCACGACGCTCGTCATTTCGAGTCGCCCGAGCTCGTCGAGTCGCAGCGGCAGCATGTCGGTCAGCAGCGCTTGCGTTTCTTCGACCACCGAGGCATTGGCCGACACGAGGCCGCGGTGGGTTGCGCTACATCCTCCATAGCATCATCCCGCATCCCGCGTAGTGCATTTGAACAAGCAACAACGACGACGTACATAAGGGTGGCCGGGTCCATGAGTCGACCACGCGTCAGCGCATGCGTCATTTGGTGCTGCCGGTAGGTAGACCGCGTCGCGCGGGCCGTAGCGTCCAGTTTCGTGTGCAGGAAATGCA
>NW_012156725.1:3059-11011 GCF_000151545.1 Saprolegnia parasitica CBS 223.65
GCAATCTCTTCCTGCAACGCACCTTCATCCTCGGCGTCGTCGTCGTCCTCGTCGTCATCGGCCATGGCATCGCCCAGAGAGCCAAATATCTCGCGCTCTTTGGCGGCCAAGGCGGCGCCGTCTAAAAGGTCCATCGAGGCCAAGAGCGCCCGGTCGTTCGCATCGAATTGCGCTGCCAGCGAGCTCTCGTCGTCCAGCGCATGCACGAACCAGTGCAAGAAGCCTTGGAGCCGCATGGAGGGATTGCCATAGAGCGCCTCGAGCGCATCGCTGCGCACGTCAACGGGGCAGCCAAGCGCGCCGAGCTTCCGCGCCAGCGCCAGCCCCGGGCTCGCTGTTTGTGCTGCCATGGTTCCAACCTGTCGCCGACGTCGGATTGGACCATTTCCTTCCAAATCGAACGCGCCCATTGGCGCATTGCTGTCTTTTTAAGCCAATGCATAAAGGCCATTGGATTCGGCATCTGCCGCATTTTACAGACGACATCACTCCAATCCAGCGACTGGGAAAGAGCCATCGTACCCATGGCGCTGCCTGCCTATGCATGGGCCCTCATCGCCGTCGCTGCGCTGCTCGTGCTCGGGTGCATCTATCGCCGCCAGCTCCAAGCGGCCTCTCGCGCCTCGTGGGTTCGTTCTGGCGTTAAAGGTGCCCTCAAGAAGACGCCGTACACGAGGGCTGCGTCGCCGCGCCAGCCAGCACAAGGTACTCCACTGCGGCGGTGATGAATTGACAACCGTCTGTTAGTGCCATTGATCTCGTCCAATGAGCTCGAGATCGTTGGGACGCTCGGCGGTGGCATGTACAGCGTTGTCGCCAAGGGCATCTACCAAGGCCGCGACGTGGCGCTCAAGACGTTCAACTACATTGGCCACTTTAACGACTTTGGCCGCCAAGCGCAGACCTTGTACCAGTACGTCCAGCCGCTATCTCTGTGTTCGATAAACAGGCGCACGCCCGCCTTTCTAGATTGCGGTCCCCGTACCTCGTATCGTTGCTCGCCGTCGCCGACGTCGAGTCAAATAACCCGCAGCTC
Organism: Saprolegnia parasitica CBS 223.65; assembly: GCF_000151545.1. Lineage (NCBI taxonomy): Eukaryota > Oomycota > Saprolegniomycetes > Saprolegniales > Saprolegniaceae > Saprolegnia > Saprolegnia parasitica. The sequence goes on from NW_012156725.1 coordinate 4,096, forward strand.
GTGTTTGAGTTTATGGACGGCGGCAACCTTGACGACTACAGCTACCGGGAGCATCAGGCATACTCCCCCGAGACCATTGCGCTTGCGGTGGCCCGGGGTCTGCAGGGATTGCATCAGTACGAGGTTGTGCACCGCGACGTGCGACTGCGTAACATTCTCGTCGCATCCGACGGCCGCATCAAGCTCGCCGACTTTGGCTTTGCCCGCGAGAACGCGACGCTCAAAGAGTTACCAAAGCGCAAGAAAAGGATGTCGTCGATGTCATCGGCGTCCAGCTACGTACCCAGCGCGTCTGCGAGATTGCCACGCAACTACTGGGTCGCCCCCGAGGCGCTCAAGGCCAACGATGCAGGCACGGCCACCGACATTTACCAACTGGGCGTCGTCCTGATCGAGCTCATGTGGCGCAAACAACATGGCTGCATGGACCAGTTTGCCGCTTCCATTATGGACGTTCAAGCAGGCACGGCGACGAACGGCCTCCTCGGCGAATCGGATTGGTACCAAGACCTCGCGCTTCGCTGCGTGGCCCACACGCCGTCGATGCGACCAACCGCCGCCGAGATCGTACGCATCTTTGAACAGCACACTGTTGATGTACGTATTGTCGAATGAAAATTGGACCTCTGAATGTCGATGGACGTGACCAAGGGTTTGATCAAATAGCCTTACTGCACACAGAGCAGATGGTCCACAGGGGTTTGGCGGGTTTTCATTGGCCAGAAAGGAGGTGTGTGTAATGCGCTAACATCAGCCTCAACGGGGTTTGGAGAGTTAGGAGGTACTTATGCTCATCAAAGCGCCGGGTTCGGGGGGTTTTGAGGGTAAAGAGATGTGCTCTACCAGTCCCTGGGGTAAGGGGAGGTGAGGGAGGCATGTAGCATGCAAACGCCTCCGAGTCCGGACCATCTGTTCTGTGTGCATTTAGGCCAAGCCGGGTTTGATAGACCATCGGCTCGATGTCACAATTTTGAAGAGACACTTTATATTCCCTTGGGTGTGACCAAGAAAACTACTGCAGAAAGCTGGCCGGTTCACTCTAACGTTAGCGAGTTTCATGCCAAGACCGATTCCTCGCAAGCCGTGCGGCGTGCATCCTTGTCCGCCTCGCCGAAAACGTGCCGGCTTGGACACGCTCCATGACATTGCCCAAGTGGATCATATACTGCCATGCTTCTGGTGCCATATGATCTCAATTTGATTGACGCTTAGCAAACAGGTGTCACAGGCCGGGGTCCATGGCGTGTCCAAGCGTTGCTGATACAACGTCAAGAGAGTAGCAAGTCGGGTTGCGAAAGGGAAGGGAATGACGCGTGTTCAATCGACTGACAAGATGACACCCTCGAAATGACAGTTGTGTTAGACGATAGTATCGTCGTCTTCTGTCGTAGTATGCTGTTTGAGATGTTGTACAATCTCCGCGGCAGTTGGTCGCGTCGAGGGGTCGCGTGCGACACAGCGAAGCGCGAGGGCATGGTACCAGTCGTCGGGTACCTTGAGGAGGTCGGTTGTCGCCGTACCAGCACGGATGTAGCGCATGGCTTTGCCAAAGTGGTCCCTGTTGTCATGCGTTCTCAGCCACATTAGCTCGATCATCATGACGCCAAACGAGAAAATGTCAGCGGCGGCGGTGGCTGCACCCTTGGAATGAAGAGCCTCGGGGGCCTTCCAGTAATTGCCCGGGGTCCGTGGGGGATCCCACATCATTTCCGGCATTCCTGCTACCGGCGGTAAGGTCGCGAGGTATGCGTCATCATAAGAAAAGCCGCAATCGGGGAGCTTGATCCGCCCGTCGGTCGCGATGCGGACGCTGCTCAGGGTCAAGCAACCGTGTGCGAGGCGGTGGCGGTGCAGATGCTCGAGGCCCTTGGCGACGGCGAGTGTGATCGGCACGGGTGGCATCGTGTTCTTGCGTGACGAGACGTAGTCACGGAGACTGCCACCGTCCATGTACTCGAAAATGAGCTTGGGGCGGGCCGATGCGACGTCTGCCACCGCGAGCAGCGAGACAAGGTACGGCGATCGCAGCCTAGTACGTGGTGTGCAATGAGTCACGACTGCATACATCTGATTCACGCACTGGTAATAGGTCTGCACGCGACGGCCAAAGTCGTCGATGTGGCCAAAGAAGCTAAACGTCTTGACGAGTACGTCGCGGCCGCGGTAGACGCCCTTGGCGGCGGCGCAGGTCGTGCCATGCCAAAGCGCTTCGCGCACGTCGAGCTCGTTGGACGAGATCATTGGTACTATCCAATGAATATATATAAGTCCCTTGTTGGTTATCTGCATAGCGTTCAGTACACCTTGCGTCGACTGCTTTGGCGAAGCCATGGGTGCGTAGTATGGTGCTGTCGCGATGGCATCATGCACCCCAGCGCGGAACCGCCGACTGCGGCAGCTTGTTTGAACTGCGGCGGGACACTTGCGGCAGAAGAAGCACATGAGCAGCAGCGTCAAGATAGCTGCGACCGCTAAAAGCACCCACACGTACGGGGCAAGGGCCATGGGTCAAATTCAATTGTGACCTTCGAGCTCAATTTTTACAACCCAACAAAGCCCATCACTCTCTTCCGGATACTGGATGGGACGACACAGCTGCTTGCAGTTTGTCGAAATTTCGATGTGGCACATGCCGCCTTTTACAACCCGACAAAGACCAGCACTCTCATCCTGATACAAATTGTTCATGAGTTCCTGTGATGGACGTGTTCACATTTCAACGATTGCTCGCATGCCGCCATGGCCCTTGCCGCGTACGCATCGGTGCTTTTAGCAGTCGCAGCTATCTTGACGCTGCTGCTCATGTGCTTCTTCTGCAAGTGCAAGTGTCCCGCTGCCGACCAAGCGGGCTGTCGCACCCGGCAATTCCTCGCTGGTGTGAATGACGCCATCGCGACAGCATCGTACACGCCCATGTCTTCGCCAAAGCAGTCGACACAAGGTACGTGTGCAAATACCCACAGCAAGGGCCTGATACGTGTCTATGACTAGTGCCCATGGTCTCGTCCAACGAGCTCGACGAGCTCGAGTCGCTCGGGGCCAGTTTGAGCTGCGTCACCGCCAAAGGCGTCTATCGCAGCCGCGACGTACTCGTCAAGACGTTTCGCTTCTTTGGCCACATCGACGACTTTGGCCGTCACGTGCAGACCTATTACCAGTGCGTGAATCAGATGTATGCAGTCGTGACTCATTGCACACCACGTACTAGGCTGCGATCGCCGTACCTTGTCTCGCTGCTCGCGGTGGCAGACGTCGCATCGGCCCGCCCCAAGCTCATTTTCGAGTACATGGACGGTGGCAGTCTCCGTGACTACGTCTCGTCACGCAAGAACACGATGCCCCCCGTGACGATCGCACTCGCCGTCGCCAAGGGCCTCGAGCATCTGCACCGCCACCGCGTCGCACATGGTCGCTTGCATTTGCACAACATCCTCATCGCGACCGACGGCCGCATCAAGCTCGCCGAAGTTGGCTTGTCCTATGAGGCAGCACTTCGCGAGAGCTTACCGCGGGTAGCAAGAATACTAAAACTGACGATACACGATCCCCCACGGCCGCCCCGCAACTACTGGATGGCCCCCAAGGCTCGCCATTCCAAGGCTGCAGCCACCGCCGCCGCCGACATCTTTTCGTTTGGCGTCATGATGATCGAGCTAATGTGGTTTGCAACCCATGGCAACATGGACTTCTTTGGCAAAGCCATGCTGCATGTCCACGCTGGCACGGCGACAACCGACCTCCTCGAGGTACCCGACGACGGGTACCATGCCCTCGCCCTTCGGTGCGTTGCACACGACCCCTCGACGCGACCAACTGCCGCGGAGATAGTACAGCTCCTCCAATAGCACAAGAAATACGACGAACCTATTGTCCAACACAAACGTCCTTTCGAGTGCGTCATCTTGCCAGTCCTGAAGCGTGCGACGCACGTCTCTCTCCTGGCAGAAAAATAATGTGCTAGGGCCGTTTCCTTGGGTAGGGACACCTTTCATTGTTGTTGAAGTGGGTCGTCTATTACAAGAGATCAAACTATGCTAAAGTGAATTGTCGGACTTTCTTCCTTGTGGGCACTCTGTTAAGGAACTTGACTTCGGCAGGCGGTGGCAGGAGCGCGATCTGCGGGACGAGGTGACGTCGCGGCCACTCGTGTTGGGCGAAGGGCTGGAGAAGCCGAGGAAGAGCAGGCTGCTCGGGCTCTTGTACGAGGCTGTGGTGCAAGTGCAGGTGGGCGACCCACGCCGCCTTGACGGCAATCGTCCATGGACTTGGCAGCGGGAGGTCGGCGCGAAAGACGCGATCGTTCCGGACGCGCCAGACGTTGACACAGGCGCGGAGCACGGGCCAGAGGAGGGATACCTTTCGTTGTCTCTCTCTTCATACTGTACGTCTCGGCCGCAGTTGATTTTTGAGTCGATGGCTATCTCAAGGAGAGCCTGGTGCGGCCGTCAAGAGCTCGCCTCCTCCCGCCCAGTTCCGTCGCTCGTGCGGCCGCCAAGGGTCTCGAGACCTTGCATGCCCGTCGTCCCGCGCACTACGATCTGCGTGCCGGAACGCTCTTTTGGTGTCATCATACGGGCGCATCACGCTCGCCGCCGTTGGCTTTGCCAAAGAGTACGCGACATGACACCTCCAAGAGAAAGCGGGACTTGAACCGGCCATTGCAACCGTCCTGCACCCCCGAAGCATTTGACACCAGCACCGCCACATGCATTTATTTATGCGTCTGGTGCGATTCTATTCGAGCTCGGCTGGTACCAGACAATCCATGGATGGATCCAGAAGAGCGTATCTCGATGCTCCAAGCCGCCAACAGCATGTCCCGACCCTTTGCGCGGGCTGCGAGGCGTGGAAAATAGGACCTTGCACGTCGTTGTGTGGCGTTGACGCCGGCGATGCGACCCACAATCGTACCGGATCATGTTGCGCCGCATGGTCTACTCTAATATCTTCATCTATTTGTTCAATGTTTCAATTTCTTCTCCGACCTCCAACGAGAGAATCGAGTCGCATTGGGTTACACAAGGGCACACGGGTCGTCTTGTATAAATATACAACGTTTAGACGCGGCCACTTAGGGCTCGGGGAGCGCGCAGCGACACGTGGGGCACTCCATCTTGACTTGCATCCACTCTTGCAAGCACGGACGGTGGAAGATGTGGTCGCACGGAGCGATCATGTAGTCCCGGGCGTCCATGTCGAGCTCGACCTATACAATTTACGTCAACGATCCATATTGATTGACACGCGACAAGAACCGACCATGCAGATGACGCAATCAATCTCGTCGCCGTGGTTGGCCCGCAAGAGTGACATTTGGTCGGCGTTGATGCGGCGCTCGTAGTTGTACTTGACGGGGAGGAACCGCGCGGGCACAAAGAAGCGCGGGCCGCAGCGTTGCTGCAATTGCAGCACCGCAATCTAGTCATGCGATAAACGACGCTTCGACACGATTGCAGAGGCAATTGCACGTACTTGCAAGGCGACCCAGCCGACGAGGAGATAGCACATTCCTGGCTGCGCTTGCATTTGATACTACGCAGCATGCCATCAAAACAACATCACACGAGGGGATCGAAGCACGTACCACGGGCAATGCGGATAAGAAGTTGCTTGGGCAGCCGTAAAAGTAGAGCGGCAAAAAGAGGCGCGAGACCGACATGCCGAGCATGTACACCCAATCGAACGGGTTGCGCACTTCTCGGTGCGCGTTGTGGACGATCTGCGGCACCCAGAACGAAAAGGCGAGCACCACCAGCACGTTGAGATAGTGCTAATACAGACGACGACGGAGTAGCATCACTTTCCATACAAGGAGCGCGTACCCAGGCATAGTAGATGAGGCAGAGACCCGTGAGCAGCGAAATGTAAAAGCGCGAGTACAAGGTCGTGAGCTCGCGCCGCATGAGCAGCCAGCCTTGGGTGAAATTCTGCGGCCGGCGCGCCTTCCAGATGACCAAGAGATACCGCATCTCGAAAATCGAGAAAATGATGAGCTCGAAGAACGAGACGGTCGCAAAGAGCGTAAAGATCTGCTGCGCGACAATGCCGACCGTCAAGTGCGCGAGGCACAAGTACGAGTCGACGATGGCCTGGGCGCCGACCGTGAGGAGACTCACTTTGGCCGCCATGGCCTGCGTCGACGAGAGCTGCAGCTGCCGAAGCAGGAGGTAGATCTGGAACATGGCCAGCAGCGCCATCAAGATCGCATAGTGCGACGCTTTCGAGAAGAAGACGTCAAAGTTCTCGCCGACGTACGTCACGTTGGCACTCCAGTACAGCTGGCAGCCGTCGCTGCCCACAATACCATTGAGGCCCGCGACCGAGTGCTGGTGGAGCATGGAGGCCGGGGCGACCGACGCGTCTCGGTTGGTCTCGGGCGACCCAATGTTCATGTCGAGCGTGTAGCTGCACTGATCGACGAGCGACTGGCCCGTGCGAAGGCGCTGTTGCTGCTGGCCATTGTAGCTACGCAGACATGCGGTGATGAGCATGTACGAGACGAGAGGAAGAAGGGATTTGGAAAAGCGGGGCGGCGAGACTTCAAAGTGCATTTGCTCGTCGTCCAGCGGCGCCGACTTGTTGGTCGACAGAGACGACGACGCATTGTTTGCGGCAGCGATCGTCGCGGGCGATGACGTCGACGCCGTCATGGACGGGTACACGAGCTCGACGCGCGCGTCCGGAAGGTTGCCGTAGAGCGTGAGGCGGCCGATGCGCCGGAGGAAGACGCCTTGCACGTTGAACATGGTCATGGCCAGCGTCGACTGCTTGTCGTGCATGATGACTTGACCCGTCACGTATGCCACGTCGTCGTTCATCTCGGCGACCGGCGTCGCCTTGGTCGTGAGCACGAGCCAGAAGACACCGCCCGGCGAGAAGGACGCGACGTCGGCCGTGTACGGGTTGAGGTTGGCGT
>NW_012156725.1:11111-12981 GCF_000151545.1 Saprolegnia parasitica CBS 223.65
TGGGGATGCACGCGGCGCCCGACTTCGTTGGCCGCGGCTTGCGTCTTGTAGTCGGCGGCCTGCAACGGCGCCCAGAGCCCCCGAGTAGATGCCCGAGACGTTCTCGCTCTTGTTCATGTGCTACATATGCCGCAATGATATGAGTAGGCGCAGGACAGAAGGCAGCGTCGTACGCCGAGTGGCTCGACGGCCGCCATCTCGAGGCCCAAGAGATGCTGGAAATAGGCGATTTGGATCGCACGCTCCGTGTCATTGTCCGTGTACGGCCACTAGCATACGCGTGAGCTGCTGTCGCATCGGCGAGAGGAGGCCACCTGCGTGTTTTGGTGCGACGTCGTCTTCTTGGCGAAGCGCTGGCTGCGGTTCGTGCCATCGAGAAAGAGGATGAAGAAACAGACGAAGATGGTCGTGCTAAGCAGCCGCTGGAGCCGGCCGCGCTCGATGTCCATCTGGCTCTCTTGCTCTTCGCGGTTGAGGACGTGCATGTTGCCCGGGCCATGGAGCGTCCCGCCCGGCGAGGCCGTGTACAGGAGCACGACGCCGTCCCGGTTCGCCATGGACCCGAACTTCGTTTCTATTCCGTCCGGATACACAACCCGAACGCAATCGAACGCGCTCGGGAGTATCCGGCTACCGGGCAAATGGGTTTAACGGTTTAACGGCAGGTACAAACACGTTAAACGAAGTCGACGTGAAACTTAAGGACATACCCACGCGTCACTGCGACCGCCCCTACCTCTCCATACCTCAATTGTCGATGGGCTGGCTCTGTCTTTCGTTTGCGAGCAGGACGCCCAGAAACGAGTTGGTGTGTTGCTGCTTGGTCCAAATCAGGATATATCCTCGTCCTGTGGATCCTAGTTGGGCGATTTCCTGTATCTGAACTCTATTTCCCACACCGTTTCCCACACACCACGCTCCCACACACACAAACACACGACATGCATTTTATTTTATTGTGTGCATTTTATTTTATTGTGTGCATTTAGAGTAAAGCAACTCGGACTTCAAAACGGACTCGACGCGTCGCGTCGTTGCACGAGACCAGAGGTCAGAGATCCATTAACAGTGTATGTATATATCAACGTGTTCCGCGTTATCTTCCTTAAAAAGAGTTCGCATACGTAGTGCTACGCCTGAATGCGTGGGAGTTGGCACCAGTACTTGGTCGTTGGGAGTGAGCTGCGCACGGAGAGATCCATCCATTAACAGTGTATAAAGACGATATTGTAGCTCGACACGACGATAAACAAACAAAACCACCGTTGCAAGAGCTCTACTCGAGCATCGGAATCGCGTGGAAGAAGCGGCTGGGCGTCTCTGCGTCATGTGGCGCGCGGTGGAGCACATACATGCGCCACTTTTTGATATCAAAGAGGTAAATGCCACCAGCGTGCTCGATCGAGATGATACCGGCCATGAGCGCCGACGGTTTGTCCACAAAGAGCACTCCTTTGTGCGACCAGTCATCCAGAATGAGCATGTACTTTGCCGGCGCAGAGAGCAAGAGGGACGGGACGTCGATCGACAAGCCTCTCTTGAGCACATGTTTTTCAAACAGAAAGCACGAAATGATCGCGAGGATGCAAATGAGCACCGAGATGCTAATCCGGTTGACAAAGCCGACTTCCACAAACGCGCTGTGGCAGCGCAAGCCAACATCCATGTCAATCGCCACACAGCGCCGGTCCGTGTAGGCCACGTGCACACAGGGCTCGATCGCGGTCCAGACAATCATGATAAACCACGTCGAGAGCGAGCTGAGGAGCGCATACGTCGAGGTGAACTCTTGCGAGATGAAGCTGAAGCTGTCGTTGAAGACGTAGATGAGCCAGTTGAGCTCGCCCGCGGCCAGCACCAAGTTGTACCA
>NW_012156726.1:0-11620 GCF_000151545.1 Saprolegnia parasitica CBS 223.65
GCAGCAAAATCAGCTCCCGATTCCCGTCAACCCGACTCGGTCTACAAGCCGATCGAGCGCAAGGCCAAACTACTTCAACCCGCTCCGCGTGCCGGCCAAGCTCCAGGCGCAGCTCCCGTTTGCGAGCAAGCCCAAGTTGGACAAGAAGAAGGGCAAGAAGACCGAGTCGTATGTCACCAAGCGCGCGGTCGTGCTCGAGCCCGAGGAGCGCAAGAAGTACGCGCTCATTCAGCAAGTCAACACGCTCCGCCGCGAAAAGAATGCGATCCGCGTCGCCAAGCAAAAGGAGCGGTCCAAGGAAAACCTCAAGCGCAAGGCCCGCGAAGAAGCCAAGTTTGCCGACGTGCACAAGGCCGAGAAGAAGGCCAAGTACCGCGCCGCGGGCAAGGAGGCGGCGTACCGTGCGTCCAAGGCGTAGAAGCGTTTCCACTGTATTTCGTATTGCTAGATACTTTAACACATCAACCCTAGACTGCACGAGCCGTGTTCGAAAAGTTGGGTCGAGCTACATGAGCGTGATGCGCGTTATCGTTGGTGCAGTATACAGACTTTGCATACGTCGAGACGGGCAATTGATTGCAAGTCTCGCAGAGGCCGAAACAAAGCCCAATTGGGTGTCGTGGCCAATTATTGCACCGTCTCGGGCACTCGGTTGAACGTCGCCAAGTGCAAGGTGCTGGCATTGAACCAGAACCGTCCTCCTCCAACCTGGACCAATCTGACGGTCGTCGCCACGGCAGTGCGGTACCTGGGCGTCCAGTTTGGCCACAAGCTATCAAAATCGTTCCACGACGATCAGCTCGTTCGGATCGTCCAATCGAGCTTGCTCAAGTGGGGGAAACGTGGCCGCACGCTCATTGGACGTACCCTCGTGGTGAAATCCAAAGTCCTCTCTCAGATATGGTACCACACGGTGGTGACACCGCTGTCTGTAAAAGCAGTCACCACGATTCAACGCATGATCCACGTCTACATCCTTGGCGCCAAGTACAAGTCGAACGAGAAGCACCACAGCCTGCTCGAGCAAGGGCTGCAATATGACAAATGGCTGGGCCTGGGTCCCCCGCACGTCCAGTCCCACATCCAAGCACAACGCGTTCGACGACTCCAACGCGACTTCGACCCCAGACCGGCACCGTGGAAGACGCTGGTACTCCAGACCTTCAATGACGTCAGGCCGGGACTACTACGACCGGGTACCGCTGACATTTTGTGGCACCGACCCGGGACGAATGGGAAAGCGCTGCCTCACACGCAATTGTCCAAGTTGACAGCCGACATGTGGCGCACCTGGTCTCGTCTGCCATGGACTGTCCGGGCACCGTGCACCACGGACGCAATTCAACTACTTCCAGCGCCAGTGTGGTTCAACGACCGGTACGGCAATGCCACAAGACGGCGCAAGCGTCTTCCCTGCGGGGATAAATTGAAGCAAACACTGGTTCAAGTTGCACTCCAAAAAGGACACGTTGGTTACGACGATTGTGTAGACTATTTATTGATGAATATAGAACTACTATTCATCATCACGGTGCTATTCTTGGTCGCTCACGGGCATGGGCAACCACGTGAGCGCGTACGTCCCGACGCACCAGCGGCTGCACGTGCTCGAGAACACGCCGTTCGCGATGTTCCTCAACAAGGAAGTCCTCCACGACATTGCACTTTGCTTTGGCACCATCAAGTTTGAAGCCGGCGCACCGATCGCGTTTCAGAAGCACGAGCTCGTCATCGTCGCCAAAGGCAGCGCGGACGTGAGCACGATCGTGCCCCAGACCGCGCACAAGAAGGTCAAGGTCACCGAAGTCCTCTGCAAGAAGCGCGTCGGCGACATCTTGACCAACGTCACGAAAGCCACGGCCATCATGCAGCGCAAGTCGTCCACGGCGGCGGCCAGTTACGCCAGTGGCAAGAACGTCACAGCGATGCTCGACCTCGTCACCGTACGAGGATTCGATCGGCCTCAACGCGATAATAGTACGGTCTTTCTTGGTAGGTGACGGCAGACAAGAAGGAAGGCTGCGTCGTCTTGCGACTCAACCGAGAGCGTTTTCTCAAAATTCGCTCCAAACACATCCGTGACGTGCGACGACGACGCAACTCCAACGCGATCTGCTTCAACCATCGTCATTTGTAGGGCACGTACCATTTGACAATCAACCGCGCGACCAAGTCAGCCACGGACGACTGGCAGCTCATCTCGTCGATTGCGGACGAGCAAGTTGTCGACTATCTCGGTACGAAATGGCATTGTAGACTGCTGGAATGACATCCAAGTAGCTGGTGTCCCCTTCTTTGCCGACGTGACGAGCACGCGGCTCCTCGGCCTTGCGGGTCTCTGCTCGTTCCTCGTTGTGCAGAAAGATGACGTGGTGTGCCGAGAGAACGACCTCGGCGACCGCTTTTACATCTGCATCGAAGGCCTCTTGCAGGTGACGGTCGCCAACCAGACCGCCAAACCCACGCTGCGCGTCTCGTCCAAGTCCATATCGCAGCGCCGCCTCGAGCGCCACCGGCCGTCGCTCGCGATGAGCGAAGTGCTCATTCGGCGGCTCGCGAACGGCAGCTACTTTGGCGAGATCTCGCTTTTGCTCAACGTCAAGCGCAGTGCAACGGTCAAAGCGGTCGAAACCTCGCTCTTGGTGTACATTGAAGCGCCGGCCTTCCGCAACTTTATCAAAGTCTGTCCGGATGTCAAGTCGGCGCTTCAAGAAGGTACTACGCACTGCAACATATGTTGTGGACAAGGTGTCTTTGTATGATTAGTCATCATTGCGCGCTTGCTGCAAATCACCACCAAGCACAATGTGCACAACTTTGTCGCGTCGATGAAGGGCGAGGACCAGTGCCGCATGGCCCAAGCTGGCTCGCTCACCGAAGTCGCAAAAGGCACCACGTTCATCCACGAAGACGACGAGCCGAGTATTACCGTTTGTGCTGCAAAGGCTCGAGGGCTTAGCATCTTCCTAGTGTTTTATATCGTCTTGAATGGCCTCGTCGAGGTCGAGTACCCGTTTCCGACGGGCAAGTCGTACGTGACGCTGCCGCCCGGCGGCTACTGCGGCGAGATCTCCGTCATGCTCCACTGCAAGAGCCTCATCACGGCAACCGCGGCCGAAGACTCGATCTTGCTCGCGATGACACCACTTGCGTTCCATGGTCTCTTCTCCACGCTGCGCGAAGTCTTTTCCGAGTTTCTGCTCCGAAATCTCCAGGAACTCGCGCGCATCGAAGATGTCATTGATCACTACGAAGCGCACGAGCTATGGCTCGTCTATATCGAGTCGAGACCGACCAACTACGGCGAAGCAACGCGGTACGCATGTCGCCCCGCTGTCGTTTTATGAACTCGGTCGTAGAACCATGATGAACGGACTTGGTCTCTTGGAAGAGATTGAAGAATTCGTGGCTGGCTTTGCGTCCATGGACTACGACGAGCTCCGGAAAAACGCGCGGACGATCGTCAACGACTACTTGAGCCTCGGTGCTTCCAAGCGCGTACTCGCTATTCTTGCATATAGCATTCCATGTTGATAGGATCTACAACGCTAGGTGCCTATTTCGATCGAGGCCGTCGCGGCCGTGGTCGCCGCCGTGGAGCTTCCAGAGCTGGACAAAGGACTCTTCCGGGCAGCCCGCAATGAGATGCTCGGGCTCCTGGGCGGCCCCACCTTTACGGAATTCAAGCTGTCCAAGAAATTCAAGGAGCTCCTCGAGTCGTATGCATGCGTGCCAGACATCCCGAGCCACCTCTCGCCGAGCATGCGGCGGCAGCTCAGCTTTGAAGAGTTTTGCCGCCTGCCGCACACGATTGTTCATACATACAGCTGGAGCCACCCGGATCGAATGCAGTCGTTCCAACACCTCCGACCAGAGGATGCGTAGCGCATTCTACGGAGCTCTCGTCGTTCGTAGAGTAGTACTAGTTGATAGTCGTTTTCCCAAAATGTAATTACACAGAGCACTACACGGCTTGCATCGTGATCTCGATCCAGCTCGCGTGACGGTACCAGACGCGGCGTAGGCTCCACGAGATGTTGCGGCTTGCAAAGCACGGGCGGCGGTTGAGTCGGCCAAGCTGGCGCACGGCGGCGTCCTCGGCCTCCTTGATCTGGCCCCACGCGCAGTAGAGCGAGAGCCCGCCCGTGCAGATGCAGCAACCATACCCGACCGACATGCAAGGAACACATGGCCAATGGTCGATGAGCGCTTCGTTCACGAGCTTCATGGCCGAGGTAAAGTCCTCTTCCGACATGAACGGCGCCAAGTCGGGCGGGAACCGTGCGTCGTACTCGTTGGCGAGGCCATTGATCCACGTGTCGCCAATTGCGGGCAACTTGCAGACCATCTTGGCCACGGTGCTATTGCTGCTTATCGGGACGTTCGGCTTGTGCTCCGAGACGACGACGCCCAGCGAATGACTCTGAATCTCGGCGGGTGCAATGCTCGTCCAGAAGGCCGGCGCGGCTGCGTCCGACGGTGTCTCGACCCACGTGCAGAAGACGCGGAGGAGGTCGGCGGTCGTGTCGAGCTCGCTTGTCTTGACGAGCGCGTCAATGTGGATGGCCACCGACGTCGCTGGCTGCAACACGCCTTGGTCGGGCTGCGCGCGGTACCGGCTGTCGTCGGATGGCAGGACCTGGAAGGCCACCGGGTACTCACAGTTGGACGTGAGCGTGAAGAGCGCCACGGACGACGACCCGCAGAACTCGACGCTCTCGGTCGAGACGAGCAGAAGCGGCTCCAAGGTCAACGATCGCATTGCAGTCCGAGGCGACCAACCTGCTTCTGCCCACCTGCGTCCTTGAATCGAAGATCGGACTTAACGTGTTGTACTTGGTGTTTGTATGTCGTTGGCAAGTGCACTGGATCACATCTCATGTTCTGACGCTAATTTCACGCAACCCTCCTGCGGCAACAGTCTCGTCAGATCGTGGCCAATGCACGAGCGTCGGGTCAGCACAACATGCAGGCTACTGGTAATACATACCTCGGTAATAACGAGACGAGCGCTCGTACTGACAGAAATACTTTGCCAGGAAACCGCAGACTGAATTCCGCTGAATTTGCAGTTGCGTGTTACTAGGCCCTAGCAAAAGATGAGCTGGCGTCATGGCAGCGTCATCTCTTCCGTTTCGACGCTGCAAGTAGACACGTCAAAATATGGGCATGGACCACTGGATTGTAGTACCCTACTGCAACGTGACGACGACTTCAGCACGTTGCGACGCGCGATGTGGTATCTGGCGTCGGTCCGGACAGGTGGCGTGTTTTTAGAATCGCACTTGAACGGATCGATTTCGAAAGAGTTGTGAAGCTTCAGCGCAAGGTTGAAGATGACGGAAGCCAAGAAGTCCAAGGTCATCTTCGGCGACGCATGGCCCGATGAGGTCGTGGGCTACGTCGCCGAGTACCTCGACCACAACGACCTCCATGCGCTCGAGGCCACGTGCCGGTGCTTCCAGCGCCACACGCGCGATGGCGGTAGATGCTGCGGACCATCATGGTCTTGGCGTCACGTCGCATGTAGGCTACTGGCGGCAGTCGGTCGTCAAGGCCGTGACCTTTCCGCGCCCGCCCCATACGACCTGCAACATTCAAGACTGGAAGGCCTTTGCGTGCGCCAACCATTTGATGGTCGGCAACAAGACGGACAGCATTTCGCTTCTCCACGCCGTTGCCGGTAGTCGTCGGCGTCCAACGCGCCAAGGTCCCATGCCATGCCACTAGGGTACTCGTCGGTCGACCGCGAGAAAGAAGAGAGCGCGGACAACACGCTCCATCCCTCGCTCTGCTTTCGCGAAATGGTCAAGTACAAGGACCCGGGCGTCCGCGAGTTTGCCAACGACCGGTCGCTCTTCGACTACACGATTCAACGGTACGACTTAGGATCACTGGGTCATCCCAACCTGCTTGCTAAAGACGGTAGATGCGTAGGCTGGTCTGCGGCTGCTCAATGGGCCAGTGCTACTGGAGCAGGTACATCAAAGGGATGCGGCTCGTCGAGACCATCTCTTCACACTAGTGAGCCAAGCCGCGACCCCAACAGCGACGAGTTCATCGACTACATCGTCCGTGGCTCGTGCATCCTAAAGGGCCTGCAAATCGTGCCCTACCGCGCGTCGTGGCAACTCGGACAGCCCACGTACGCACCGCGGCAGGTGTCGCTGTCGATTCTGTCGACGGCCGACGCGGTCGTGTACACATCGCCGCGCTACGACATCAAGAACGCCATGGAGGTATTACGACGCTTCTTCTTCCTTATGGACGCGACTGCAATCGTACTGTAGCTGCAGTGCTTTGAGCTGCCGCAGTGTGTGTTTTTGCAAGACTTGGCATGGCGCGTCCGCTTCTCGCTGCACGGAAAGCACCAATATCAACTCGAAGACGACGAGCAAGAGGGCGACGCGGACATCCCCGAGGACAGCCGGCAGTACTATTGCTGCATGAGCTTCATCGGCCTCAACGGCGTATTGCATTGAAAAGGCGTCTTCTTTTGTAGTCGACAAATAGTATATTCCCACGTTTCGATGTCTCCTGTAGACGCCTTTCATGGGGGCTTGCACACCTCAGACACGGTGGATCGATAAGCTCGGTTGTAGTATAAAGTTCAGGTAGCTGAACGCGCGCAGATGCTGGTAGCGAGTCACCGCACCACCCGGCGACAGCATGTTGCTCACGCAGCAGATAGAGGGTGACATTTGTGTCCAAGACGTCCGCCTACTAAAGTTGCAGGCTCACAGCACGTTGGATGAGAGCACCGCCTCGCGATTGCCACCATGCCGCGGAGCATTCATTCTTTGTTCCAACTCGCGCCCGACAATTGTGTTTCAAGCAACGTCGTCGGTCGCAGTCCAAACGTGCGTCGGGCCAGATACTTCTCCAACAACGTTGTCGGTCTGGCGTTGGCCTTGGCTGGTCGGTGGAGCTCATGGTCGTCTCCGTCGCAACCCCGTCGCAGTGGATGCATGTTCACAGTCTTATGTTATCTTATAAGGCCTTCTTCAACTCCAGTAGCTGTCACTCGTACAACGGTAGCTACACTACCAGCAACCGTCTTCTTGGTATGGCGCTTGACGACGAGGGGTGCTCGAGGATGGACGTTTCATCGTGTCCGTATATTCTCTACGGTGGCTCGATGGTTTCACTTTGCAGCAGTCGATATATGGGCGACGTGGACGATACCAACTCGCCGCTGAGCGCGCGCGGCCCAGCGCGGATGGAGCCGCCGATGACGGCCAAGAACTACCTCATCCACAAACTTGTATTTGCGCCAAGAGTACACCGAGTGTCTCCGGCTCATCGAAGAGATGCTCAAGGAGCACCACGGTCTGTGCGAATTCCCCATTTACGTCAAAGGTCCTTGTCCATCTTTCTTAGTACAGGGTCCTCATGCCGATGTATGGGACGTAGCGCTCATCTTGCAGCGCAACGGGCGCATCCAAGAGTCACTGCAGCTCTTCCAGGCAGCGACGTGCCTCAATCCCGAGAACAAGGACAACCTCAAGCAGGTCGGGCGGTCGCTCTACTTGCTCGGGAAGCACAAGGCAGCGATCGAGGTGTACGAAGAAACGCAAAAGCTCCCGGGCTTGGAGGACTGGGAAGTCTCGCACAACATTGGGCTCTGCTACATGTACCTCAAGGACTTTGACCACGCGATTGAGGCGTTCCAGCACGCCAACAACGTCCACCGCCACGACACGACCTTTCTCCAGCTCGGCAAGGTCCACACGCTTCGGGATGACTTTAAAGCCGCCATCAACGTCTACCTCGAGGCGCTCGAGTTCTCGCCCGAGAGCCCGGAGCTGCTCACTACGATCGGGCTACTGTACCTTCGCATTGGCGAGAACTTTCGCGCGTTCGACTATCTTGGCAACTCGATGACGCACGACCCCCGCAACGCCAAGGTGTCTTTTGCATCCTGTTTCGGACGACTCATCAGTGCATAGACGATCCTTGCCGCGGGCTCCATCATTCAAGACCATGGCGACATGGACGTGGCGCTCGTCAAGTACCGTGTTGCGGCGGTCCAGGTACTCATCAAAATAGAGATAGAGCGATACTTACGGCGACGTTTAGACGCCCAACTCGGCGCAACTCTGGAACAACATTGGCATGTGCTTTTTTGGGAAACAGCGCTTTGTCGCGGTACACGCTGTAGATACTATTTTATGGATATCTAAGATCTGGGTTTACGGTAGGCGGTCGCGAGCCTGAAGCGCGCGCTGTACTTGGACCCGTTCGAGTGGATCACTTCGTACAACCTCGGGCTCGTGCACCTCAACACGGGCCAGTACGCATCGGCGTTCCACTACTTTAGCGCGGCCATCAACCTCAAACCCGACTTTCCGAGCTCGTACATGTACCTGGCGATTACGCTCGGGCGCCTCGATGACTTTGAGAATGCGTGCAGTGCGTACGACAAGGCGATCGAGATGGAAGCGTACACTTCTGTTATTGTCGTCGGTGCAGTAGACAATATTGTATGGATGTGTAGGGACCACATGTTTCACCTCAACTATGCCCTCACGCTCTTTAATAACGACGAGCTCGAGCGCGCCAAGGTCCAATTCAACAAATTTGAAGCGATCTTCGAGACGCTGGACGAAGCGACACGCTCGAGTGACCCCGAGGTCATGGACCAGCGCCAAGCGCTCTTGGATGCGCTCTCGACCGTCAACTGACCACCGCCTGCCCGAAATCGATATTTTGATATTTGCTGTCCTTGTGCGTGTTGCAAGAGGTTAGTGGGAAGAGAATGTTTGGAGATGTATGGGCCCACAGCGAGCACCCGAACGAGTCGGCGAGGAAGGATCATGATGAGGCCATCGTTTGTGTCAACTCTATATGACGTGTGCGATGCTGTCAATCGTCGTCGAAAGATTAGGATGCCAAGTGGCCAGGTGGACGACAAGCTCGTGTAGGTTGCCGTAGACTGCACATATTGGCTTGTTTTAGATCGTGAAGGCCCCACGAGTCTACAAGAAAACATACATAATGTCTTGTAGAAAAATATGAATATATAAATGTTTTAGAACATCCAAAACGTTTAAGTTAGTAAAAGAAGGCGCCCGCGGAGGGCCGACAAAAAGACATTTTCGACCGCAAGAAAGTGCTGCAGCGGTGCGTGCTCGGGTGCGTCTGGGCGCCGCCGAAGCTGGTCGAGGGCCGACTTGAACTCGAGAAGCCGACCGCTCACCATGTCGTGGAGTGTGTGGATGTTCATCGCGTCACCTTCTTTCGTGTCATGGGGCAAAAGCGCCTCGTCGTCGGGCTCGTGCTGGTTGTCGCGCGAGCGGAGGAGATCCCGGAGCCGGTCGAGCTCGCGGCTCTGCATGTCGTGGCTCTCCTGGAGACGACCAAAGCTCGTCTTAAGCATGCCGTAGAGATGACGCGCTCGCTTGTACTTGTTCTCGACCGATTCCAGTCGGGCAAGCGTGTCGATCGATGGCGCCGATCTACTTGCAACGGATAAGAATACGAGTCTACCATGAGCCATTCGAGTACGCACCGCAGCTGAGCGCACTCGTCTTGGGCATCATCATGACGACGCGCGTCCATGTTTGCTTGCAACGCGGCCTTTTCGCTTTCTAGAACGTCGATGCGCACCTTGGCGGCGCGACAGTCGTCCAAGAGGCCAGCGTTCACAACCTCGACCTTGCCCACGAGATCCTTCATGGCCGCTTGCCACGCTGCCGTCGCCGCAAGCTCGTCTGCCTTGGCCTTCCCTTCCTCGCGCAGCCGGGCATTCTCTGTCTGGAGTGCCGCGATATCGCGTTGCAGCGCTGTGACTTGGGTCTTGAGTCGCCCAAGGAGGGCCGTAGGTGATGCCGCCTCGCGTCGCCAGCGCGCTTTATCGCGCTCGAGGGAAGCCATCGTGGCCGCATGCGCCGCACGAAGCTGCGCGATCGTGTCTTCCAGCGCTTCGATGGTCTCGCGCCGCTCGTGGAGAACGCGGTCCTGGTCGGCTTGCGATGTCTCGAGCGTCGCCGTCAAGTACTCGATGTACGCTTCGAGCTCGCCGCAGTGAGCTTGCAGCGTGCGGGCATTGTCCGTCATCGAGCTGAGCTGTGCTTCGAGGTCGACGAGCCGGTGCCGAGCGTCCGACGCGTCGGCTTGCGCCGCCTCCAAGCTGACGGCGATTTCATTGCTTGCAAGCGATCTCGTTGTCTCCTGCTCATGCAGCGCCATGAGTTGTGTCTCGGCAGTCTCCAAGCTTGCCGCATGACGACCGCACGCACGGTCGTACTGCGCTTGCAGGTCACTGTACGCGGCTTGGAGCGCCTTGTGGGATGCAGCAAGCGTCTCATACTGGGCTTCAACACCACGGAAGCCTGTCGTTAAGGACTCTTCTTTTGCTGCCATCTTGATCGAGGGGTCATCTATGCGACGAAGCTGGTCGACGTACGACGCAGTGGACGTGGCTTGGTCCATGAGCTTGCCAAGCACGAGCTGCAGCGCCTTGATGTTGGGCAACGACACCCGGCGCTGCATGGACGCTGCCACATTGTTGGCGACATGGTCGCAGAGCCACTCGACGTGCTTGCGCAGAGGCAGATCGTTCGGAAGCTTCTCGAGCTCCTCGTGGATGTCGGCAATCGTGAGCACGACGCTTCGGCTCGATGTTGGCTCTGAGAGGGTCGGGCTCGGCTCTGGCGCAGGCTCTGAGATGGTAGACGCGCAGTCGTTCTCTTCGTGCGGCTCCATGTCGGGCATGTCCTTGAGCGCTTTTGGGCTCAAGGCGACATCGACCTTGCTACCGCGACCATGGGCCTTGCGCAGCGTCATGAGTTCCCGCTGCTGATAGTCAAGGAGATGCGCTTGCTCTTGTAGACGCTTCTCTTGAACCACAACTTCTGCTTGGATGTTGCCCAGCAGTGTGAGGATGCGCGCCTTCTCGACGGGCGAGAGGTACACGCCGTCGGGCTTGGCATTGTTATAGAGGGACATGCTGCAGGATGCTACGAGCATGGGTCCATCATGACGTCAAGATGGTTAAGGAAGCATGGAGCTTCTTCGTACTACCTCCGTCGCCGTCCATGAGAGGGCTCGGTTGCTTGCGTCGACCTTGCTCGAGCTTGGTGGGAAAGATAAGACCCAAAAAGTGAGCCCAAAATATTCTGCTTCGAACTTCGAAGTACGTCAGAAATACCTCTTGTATTACATCTTCGATCGAAGTATTAGAGCTACTAGAGGTTTTCAAGGCTTGTGGCACGCAACTTGGGACCAACGCGAGGGACATTGCATCGCGGGCATGAGAGGTGGGGTCGCAAAGATCGAGTTGCGTCTTTCATACGGCGCGTGTACATCTACGTACCTCATTTCACGCGCAAATGCAAAGGAGGTACGACGTGATGTGAACGGCCAAGATCCATTTTGCAGTACGGCATACAAAAATCTAGTGAACCAAGCACAGCGCCGAAAGTGCTACCGTACGTGGTACAACGTTGCGTGTTCCTAGAGGCAAGGTGGGCAACTCAAGGTTGACCTGTTGACGAAGCGGAGGCAATGGCGCAATTCCTCAAGGCAGCAGGTCTGACCGCTCCGACGACGGTGGGCCTCACGCGCAGGCGTAGGCAATGGCGACATTGACAAGGTCGAGAAGCTCCTGGACAACATC
>NW_012156727.1:0-8371 GCF_000151545.1 Saprolegnia parasitica CBS 223.65
GCTCCTCACGCAGTTCTTTCATAGCTGCCATCACGTGCTCGCTCCCCACGGGCAAATTTGGGTCACCCTCTGTGCGGGCCAAGGTGGCACGCCGGCCGAGACCATCGTCCGCGCCTTTGGGGACACGTGGCAGGTCGCGCAGTGCGCCGCGAGCGCCGGCTTTCTCCTCTACGACGTCCACGAAGCGCCTGTTGACGCACTTTTTCAGCTCGGCTACAACAGCGTCGGGCACCGCCTCCAAGAAAAGGCCTTTCGGACGCACGCCGGGCTCACGCATGTGTTTTGCGGCGACGCGATCGGCCACAGCGCGTGCTTTCCGCTCACGTGGACGCGCGACATTAGCTTCTGGATCAACGACGGCTTCTCGGACGCCAAGTTGTCGCCTGTTTTGCAGACGATCTTTGGGCCGCAGGTCGAGATTGCATTTATCAAGATTGACGACTACGTAAGCGACGCCGGGCGACTCGCGTACGGCTACCGCCTCACGTTGTCGTCGTCCGTCTTTGCGCTCTCGAAAGAATATGTCAACGCCAAGTGCGACGAGGTGGTGGATCTCCTCGATACGAAAGTATGGTAGACGTCATCGTGGACCTCAAGGAACACGTCGACCGCCCGCACGTCGAGCCATCAGCTTTGAGGCGCTACCTGTCTGCAGGAAGCCATTTTGCTAGGTTGCTAGGTCGCGTGAGAAAAAAAGACTTGGTGGTTGCGAAGTGTTTTCCGCCTGGTCTTGTAGTACGTTTCTTGATGTCGGAGCTAGAATAGCCAAAACTCTTCTGACGTCCCGATGACATCGCAGGTGTAGTTGGAGTCGTTACAATACGGCACGTGAGCGCGGCTGTTGCGGCGGGAAACGGCTGAGTCCCAAGCCGGGTTCAAATGGGCATACTTGCACGTCTGGTTGGACATCTTGGTCTTGTATTGGCCGTGTTGCTCTCAACCTTGCTCGTCGTCTTGCGGTTCTTGACCTTGGACTTGCCGTACGTGACTTTTTTCCCGCTGCTCGGCGGCGACGCGCTTTGCTCAAAGCCGACAATAAAATTGCGATACTTGACGGCAAACTCGCCGAGCTCGTCGAGCTTGCGCTCGTGCTCGCTCTTCATGGTCGTCTGTGCGGCTTGTTGGCTTGGACTCTGTTTTATTTTCTGCCAGCTCGCAGCCTTGTCATCACACAAGCTTGGCATTACTTGAGGGATCGCAAATTCTTTGCTGGCAACGTAGTGTATTCAATCAATCCGCGAGTCCACCTAAAAAGGCGGTAGCCCGTTTCACCCCTTTTGTATGCATGTGTGGCGCTCTGGCCCCGAACGAAACCAAGTACAAACTGTAAATGCGCCTCGTTGGACCTTAAAGCAGCGAGAATCGCTTTTGAGCCTCGGTGGCAAAACGCTCAAACTCCTCCAGCCCTGCTTGAAAGACGAGCTTGGCGTCGGGTTGATCCGGAAAATCATCTGTTGTCAGCTTGGCGATGATCTCGCAGAGCTTCGTGTAGCGGTAGGGACGAAAGACCCATTCGTTACTTGGACGCACAGTAGGGACCAGAGAGTGACCGTTGGCGTGTTTCGACGACTTCTTGCTCTTCTTCGACTTGTGTTTCTTTCCCACACTCGCCGTCGGCGCACGTGGCTGCAAGGCGATCTTAAACTCGCAGTATCGAACGGCAAAGTCGCCGAGCTCGTCGAGATCGCGCCCGTGCTCGAGCGCTGCCCACCTCTCGCGCAAGTCCTTCGCATCTCTCAAAAGGATTGCCATCTCTGCATCACGAGCGTCGGCGCGCGTATTAGAGGCCTCGATGCGCTTGCGGAGCTTGACGATCTCTGTGTTCAAAACCTTGCTGAGCGCATCACGAACCTGGCCGTTCTTCTTGAAGGCAGCCATGAGCTCGTTGTAGCGTCTTTCCTGTTCCTGAAAGTACGCCATGGTGTCCATGAGCTTGTCGTACGAAACGTTGAAGGTCCCTGTGACGCCCGGATCCGACTCGCCACTGAACGAGCTAAAGACGCTGAGGACCTTCGGGGTCCGTGGAAGTCCCAGCTCGTCTTGGAGCACAAGCGGCCAGTCGATCGGGTTGCTGTAGTGGAAGTAAAAGCGGTCCGGTGCTTCTGGCGCCAACTTGTGCCGGGCGACCACAAGCGCAAGCGGGCGAGAGCTGGGAATCGAGAAGAAGCGGCGCGGGAGAAGCGATCGGTGCTGCGAAGTACGGCGGAGAGCCGAGAGGACGCTCATGATGGAATGACCTCGTTGTCGGATCTCAACTGACGCTCAAGAAAACCTCTCGTAAAGCAATTTCTTGTTACGACAGGCCAACGGCGTGAACATCAACTCAATTCCAGCTTGGCGACCTGTAAAATCAACAGAACTCGTTGGTCGCAGACGACGGTCGTTGTTCTGTTGCTGTTGACTTTTGAACGATTCATGAATATGCTACTAGTACTGTGCAAACAATCCAACGAGCAATGTGCTGGGATTCTTTGCCCTTCGTTGCCACGGTAGTCTTTGGCCTTGTCATCGCTGTTTTCGCACAAGCGAACTCGTGCGCGTCGCACTTCTGGGTCGTTTTCCGACGCCACAGGCTGTCAAGTCACTCAACAGCCTGTGGCGACCAGAAGAAAGACGCAACTCGAGTCCCTCTTCTGGTCGCCGCCCTCGTCTTTGCTCGGATGGAGTGTGTTGAGAAGTTGCTTTTGCTTGATTTGAGATAGAGAGGACCGCTTGCCGAGGTGCGAGGTGAAACAGTAGTAGAGCACAAGAGCGACTCGGTGCGGACAGGTCCTTGACATAGACGTACAGTATAGCTCGTACTCCCACATGCCGCCCATGATGCGCTGGGACAAGCTGCCGCAGTCCAGAGATGGCAAGTTGTTGGGCCACTTCTCAACGGCGTCATTTTGCACCTGCCGATTTGGAATTCCAAGCGTGCCTTTGCAGAGGACGCATGTGTGTTGCACGCAGTTGCCCAGCGCTCGTAATCGAGCTTGTGCATACGCGTCGTGTTCTAGGTCGACGTGCAGTTATCGCCGCCTCTGGATGACGCTCGGCTGCCGTTGATGGTCGATGTCGCAGTGGTGCGACCACGTCGTCGATTGCGTCGAGCTCGGCTGGTCAGTGCTTGTGCCAGCTGCAGACAATCCTTTTCAAGAAATGAGCGAAAGCGCGCGTTCTGGGTACCATATATCTCAGACTTGGCGCCTTTATGACCCCCGTGCGGTAGCCACGATACAATTGTACCACCTCGCGTCGTGGAGTTTGGATTTTGTACGCAATATTGAATATATGTACGAAGTATTTTCATTTTGATTAAAATCTACTATATAAAAGAGTGCTTTTGTAAGGCAGAGCTAAATGGCAACCAAAATCCGATATGGACTCTGAGTCAGAGTTGGGTGCGCCTGGGATTGGCGCGGCGCGCGGCCTGTCTATCACACTTCAAGTCGCGGTCACTTCCAAAGATTCCACGCGCATGCAACGTCGCAGCAGCCGGTCTTTTGCGCCCATGCTGGCAATGCTGGCAATGCTGGCGGCGGCCGCAAACACCA
Source organism: Saprolegnia parasitica CBS 223.65 (assembly GCF_000151545.1). Classification (NCBI taxonomy): domain Eukaryota; phylum Oomycota; class Saprolegniomycetes; order Saprolegniales; family Saprolegniaceae; genus Saprolegnia; species Saprolegnia parasitica. The sequence continues at coordinate 3,537 of NW_012156727.1, forward strand.
CCAGCCCACTCCCGACAACGTCGCCAGTGACTGGAGTGCCATCCACAACGGCGCCTTTAGCAGCAACCAGCAGCGCAGTACCAACGTCCACAGCCAATATTGCCGCGACGACCACCGTCCCGCCGACCGCGACCGTGACTGTCGTGACGGGTACGCCTCCGAGCTCAACGCGTGCAGCGACTCCTCATGTGGCGTAGACCCCAACGCGACGCTCCACACAACGCTAACCTTTACGCTCGGCGCGATCTGCGGCATTCTCCTCGTCGTCATCGTCCTTTTCTTCGTCAAGCGCAAGCGTGAGCGCCGACAAGGAGCGCTTGGCCATGACAGCCATCGACTCTCGCCAAGTTTTCTCTCGGTCGAAACGCCGCTGCCCGCGCGATCGTCGTATAAGTCGACGGTCTCGACACCCAAGGTCGCCGTGCTAGGGCCCAGCGCCGACGAATTCGACATGGACGTCGCCGCGCAATTCGAGGCGCACCCGCGGGACTTGGATCTCCACGAGATCGACAGCCCGTATGTGTCGGACTCGTCGAGTGGGAGGCGGAGCTCGTCCGACCTCGGGTCCATGGACTCGACGCGTTTCGAGGAAATGGTGCGCATGAAGATCAACCTTTTCTAAGCCGCCCGCGGCAAGCGGTGTGTCTATTTAATTATGTCAAGTTGAACGTTCACTATTCTCGTGAGACCGATCTCGAGTCGCGTGCTGGGCATGTGATGAGGGGCAGTAGTTACATCAGATGCAAGCGACGGCGCTCGGACCGCTCGACAGACCGAGCTACTACGAGAAATGATCAACAACATTGTATTAGTATACAGACTGCACGGTTCGATATCTCGTCGCCCTGTATCGGATCGTGTGGCATGTGCCGAAAATAGTTTCATTGGTCGATCGTCCAGCACGAGCGGTGATTGGACAAAATGCGCTGCGTTGCACGTTCGACCGCCATGGCGCGCTTCAGCGGCCACATCTACGACTTTGTCGCTTGGGAGGCAACGCTGAAGGCGACGCTCGCCAAGCGCCAGCGCGACGTCGAGGTCGTCTTTGCCCAGAAAGGCCTGGCTGCGCCTGCTGTCTCGTACATTGAGCTGCTCACGACGCCCGACCCGCCGCCGTCCCGCGTACAATCCGTTCTAATCACCGACCTGCGCAAGACATTGTTCGCGAGCTTGCCGTCGGCGTTTGTGGCCGAGTGCCTCTCGAAGGACATGCCCATGCACGAGCTGTGGGCGGCGGTCGTTGACGAGTACCATCCGTCGTCGCACGCGCCCATGGAGCGCGTCCTCGCCGACTTGTTTGATGACGTGTTTGACGCAAACTTTGACTGCGTCCACGAGCTCCTCCAGCGCATGCACAGCATCGTCAGGACCGTCAACGACTACACGCGGCGCACGCGCGGCCGCGCGCTCCTCACGGACGAACTCGTGCTCGAGCGATTGCTGCTTGCACTGCCAAAGGCCTGCGCGGCCCTCGTGCCACCCGGTCCCGTCAATCTCGACGCGTTCGGACAGCGCCTCGTTGAAAAATACAAGTATATGCCCCGCAGCGACATTATGGTGTCGTACGAAGGCGACCCGCCATTGGCCCAGCAAGGCATCCCGACCCGCGACCGCCTCTTTGCAGACGAGACGCCACCATCAACAAAATCCTTGCTGCCGATCAAGCGCAAGTGCGCATCGCTCGACTCGGACGTCGCGTCCAAAAAAGCGTGCTGTCTCTAGAGAGATCGCCTTGGTTGTGCGACGAGGTCGTCCTGGTGTAGTGGTGGTATGTTCATCAATGGAATGCGTTCGTGATAATGGATCGATGTGATCTTCGTCACGGGTAGTAATGGTGCCGTCCTTGCGACCGGCGGTACTGCGTGCAGATGCGTTCGGTGGGTGCGACGTCGCTGGTTGCGGTCGTGAGCCCAAGTATACTAGAGCCAGAGAGACAACTCAACGACCTTTGGTCAGCACGACCGTTGCAGTGAGCCCGCGCTGTCATCGACTGACGCGCCAACATACAGGCGTAGAAGCCCAGGGAGAAGCTTGCGGCTTGCGAGCGTGGCACTCGCCTCCATTACAGACGCCGCGGTATACGCTTTTCTTGAGTTTGAGTCCCCGGTATACAAAACGTGGTATGTTTTTTTCGATGCGACGCCAATCGAGACTCGGGTTGCGAAAAATCCATGCACCGCGTCAATCATGGCACGGATCAGGCTTACGAAGTCTGCAGTGTGCTCTCATTTCGGATCAAGTCGGCAAGATGGCAAAGCTCCTTCGACTGCTGGCTGTCTGCGCTGCGCTGGCCGCCGGCCAAGGCAACGACACGGAGCCGCCCACGACGCTCTTGCCCGAGCCGACCACGATGACGCCGGCACCGACGACGGTGCTGCTCAACACAACCTCGGTGCCAACGACAACGACACCGCTGGTAACACCGGCCACGACGCCGACAACGACGCCCGTGGCCACTGCGACGCCACGACCGACGATGATGGCCCAGACGACCCTAGCCCCAACGCCTGAGACCGCGGACCCCGAACGTGCGGACACCGTGGGCCCGACGCTTGAGCCCAACACGTCGGTGCCAACGGCTACGATTCGTGCGTCGAACACCACAACTTTTCCGCTCCCCTCCGCCCAGCCAACGACGATAAGCATCATGCTGCCGACGACCACGACCCTTTCCACATCCGGTAGTTTACCTCCTATCCCCGCAATGCAGTGAGTACCATCTCATCGAATGGCTGCATAGAGGATGCCACTTCTGGCGCAGTCGTGCTGTGGCCACTTGTGTGTGGTATTGTGGGGTGTGGGGTCGCAATTGCCTCTGTTCTCTGGGTGCGACAGTCGCGGCGCGAGAAGCCACCGTCGCCAGTCGCGTCATCCGACTCGTCGGTCAGCTCCTTCTTTAGCTTGCGCAACGGACCAAGCGATCTCGGAGCCACAAACGAGCTGCTCCGAAGCACCAACCCGATCTTCGATGTGATGGACTCGGTGACGATGGACCCGCCGTTTGAGACGTGCACTGAATCGGCGTACTCGCTGAGCCCGTCGTTTACGGGCGGCAACAGCATCTCGACGACGCACTCGACGCTGCTCAACAGCAGCTACTCGGAAGACATCTATTGCAGCGTGCTCTCGGACCGGTTGCTCTTGACCGGAGGCCCGTCCGAGCTCTTGGAAGAAGACGACGACGCGACCCCACCCCAGCTTGGCGACGACGACCGTTCGTCACTTTATGACGACGACGACGACGAGGATGCTGACAGCAGCAGCGCGATTAGAGTGCTGCACTCGGGCTACGGCGTCGACATGGCGGCGCTCCAAGATACCTCATCTCTGAGCCCGTACATGGACACGACACGTTTCCAGGCCATGCTCGACACGCCCGTGTACCTGGGCCAGAACGACGTCTGACCTCTATTTAGTATTAGTATTCTCTTCCATACAATGTGTCCTGTTGTCTTTCGAACGTGCACACTTGAGACCTGACTTTAAGCCATGTGAATGGAGCAAAAACGATGTTTTAGTAGCAACAAGGTGTTGATTTGACAAGCAGAAAGAAGGCTGTGGGCGCGTGTGCTGCAAAGCAGGCTGTTGTCATCCAACACGCGAAAGGGCCGTGGTTTAGATATATGTAATAGTTGAGCTATGGAATGGAGAGAGAGCTCTTCGTTGGACTTCGTGGAGGTAATAATAGCCACAGAGTGCAGTCATTCTCTTGCTGCGACGACACGGCAAGCAGCGCTATTCATACGGCATCTACAACAATCTTGACGCCGAGACACTGGCATCATGACGCATGAGTGATTCGATGTTAGAGAATCAGAACACTATGTGTAGGTAGCAGTTCCCTTGTCAGCTTCCTCGTTCCTAGCCAGGACACGGTACAGTACTGGATAGGTCGCGGGTCAATGATTCCGGTCATTACTACTTGGATCCGGCGTCGACACACACTGGTCAACACCACGTACGGATGAGTTTGGAGCGGCATGCGAAGAAGCAGTCTCTCGCGTTGCAGCCTCGATACGCTTGACCTGCGAGCGACCAAGGTTGTCGAGCACCCAGCGCGGCGGTCTCCAGGACGTTGCGCGGAAGGTAAGGCGTGTCGCCGCGTATTCTTGGCTACCACAAGGCGTCAGGAGCCTGCAGCAGTAATGCGCGACGCCAAGCCCGTCTTCGGCCACCACAGGCTGCCACGTATGCCTCCCGCACCGAAACTGTCCTCTCACGTTTCGAACTACCACTTGGTTTTGAAACTCCGTATTCGAAGTTCGCACGCTGTGTCTGATTTGCTGTAAATAGTGTACTAGTATGAAGGCAAGTTGCGATGGTTTAGAGCTAGGCGTTGTGCCTGGGATGCATGGCCGGATTGCTGTGTCGTGCTTGGAGCAATACGAGGGTGGCCTCGCGCTATGACTTTGATTGTCACATGCGTTCTCGCGACGGTGAGACCTGAAATAGAGTTAAAGCGAAGTTCGAAGCTCGAACGCGTGGCATTTTCGAAGCCCTTGGCGCGTTCTGAACGTAGCCGGTTTGGCGGATGTCCCAATGGCAAAGTCGCTGCCATTCCACGTCTCGCTGGCTAGTACATAGTACGTCATGTTGCTCAAGACATCTTGGGCACTGTGCCTCCTCATTGCACTCGTCGCGGTCGTTGCCGATGCGCAGCGCGGCGTGACACCCATCGTTGTGCTCGGCATCCCAACGCACCTCGAAGGATTTGGTGCAAACGACAACAACAATAGCACCTCCAAGCCGTCGATCAACGATACCAATGCTCCGACGACGGCTCCGCCAAGCCCTTCGCCAAGCCCAAGTTCCGCATCGCCGAGCACGACGCAGCC
>NW_012156727.1:8471-11608 GCF_000151545.1 Saprolegnia parasitica CBS 223.65
GCGGCTCCAGCGCCTCACCGAAGACAAGTCGCCGCGGAGCTACCCCGGCTCTCCCGTCATGCAGACCGATCCGCCACATTCCGCACAACCCGTACCCGTGCAACAGCAGCAGCAGTCCGTTTGCCCCGCCACCGCCACCACCCTCCTCCTTGCCGATCCGCGACGACTCGGAGGTGCATTTGGGCCACTCGGTGAACACGGAGCAGCTCATGGAGAGCATGGACGACGGCTATTCGCTGAGCTCGTTCGGCGGGTCGTCGCACTATGGTCAAAGCAGCGGCAACTACAGCATCAGCAGCTCTTTTTGCATGGACTCTAGCCGCTTCCAAGACATGGTCCAATCGAAGGTCCACGTCGTGTAGAAGTTGTGACTATTTAAGGACCCATCGACGTACACTATCAAGTGTGCTTACTCTGCTCCACGTGCCGCTCGCTAGTTATACATGCATCAAATATATTCGTGTCGTTCAAATGGCTTCACGGCTCGTACGGCCAAAGGGTGCTGCCTTTGAACGAGTACACCACACCCAATACGTTGTTCTAGTCGCTATGTAGCGGTCCCAGTGATCGCCATGGTGGACAACGTAAAGGCTAGCCACAGAGCAATCGCTTTCGGCCACTGCTGCCTTTTCGCCACGCACGTGCGCACTCCCGTGACGCGATTCGACCGACCTGAGCAGGCCGCGATATCCGTGCTATTCGAGTGGTATGCCAAGTACCAGTATGACATCTAGTGATATTACTCGAGAGCGTTGGCGACGCGTACGACTGCAGTCAATCATGAGCTCGCGCACTGGCATTGCGTGCCCGCCCAACTGTATGCCGAACGTAGAATTACGGTACAATTGGGTGCCCGAGGTCAAAAATGGCGCGAGGTACACGAGCAAGGATGTTCCCTCGGCATTTGGAGGCGGTGGGTACACTCTCATTTCGCCATACCAACACAAACAATCGATTCATGACGTCGTGCAAGATGTCCATGGACAAAAGCCACCATCCTGGAAGAGCACTCTACCGTCGGAGGCCAACAACGTATTTCTGCCACGACGGACGCCACACCCACTTCAACAACAACGCCACATTCGCGGCGCGGTCATCCCAAGTGGGGCGCGACTGGCCCAGACCTACTCTCGAGCCAGATTGTTCGGTCTCTTGCGCGAACGCCGAGATGCAGCAAAGGGCACGTTGACGACAACACGTTGGACGACACGGAGCCAGCCCGCCGGGTAAGTCTGCGAGGCGGCTTCTATTCTTCTATTGCAGCAAGTGCGAGGCATCTTGCGGTGCCTCTACGGTACTTGGACCATGTTGTTGTTGAAGTGAGTCTATTTAGATATAATTTACACTGAACTGGATATGGTGGTGGACTATCGATTCCAAGGTGCTACGACGAGCCGGCCGCCGAGAGGCTTAGCCGAGCGGGAGACGTGGCGTGTACTTGGACCATGTAGTATCATGGCCGCGTCATCGCACAGAAATGAGAATGACAACCGTGCGGACGTGAGGCGACTGAAACAGCTGGCGCGCGACGCACCGTTCTTTTCGAGCCAACTTCTTGGTGTAGACAGGCGGTGCAAGCCAGAGCCTCGTGCAATGCCAGCGGCGTTCCGTCGCACAGGCTGGTGACCTGCCACTCACCTTCTTGCGGTCCATGCGACGCGTCCTCCTGCTCGCACACGTCGCTGTCGCGCTCGCGGTGCGGCCTCCCGTGCTCGGCGCCGCGATCTCGCTCCCGCCTACCAACGTCACGACGCTGCTGCCGCGAATCGATGACACGATTCTCTTCCCGCCCAACGCATCGACGCTCTCCCCGAACGCATCGACCATTGCTCCGACGCCAGCCATCACCGTACCATCGAATGCCTCGACACCGCTCGCACCCAACACGACGACACCGTCCCCGACGACACCCCGCCCAACAACCAGGCCAACGACAGTCCGCCCGACAGCCAGGCCAACGACAGTCCGTCCGAAAACACCACGACCGTCAACGCGGCACCCGACTGCCCTTCCGTCACGATCACCGGCACCCACGACGACAACGCCGGTACCCACAACAACGCCGATGCCTACAACAACGCCAGCGCCCACGACGACGCAGGTGCCAACGACGACGACGGCGCCAACGACGACGGTAGTCTCGCCGAGCACTCGACCGAGTACGACGACGCGTCCTTTCTCGCCACTGCCGTCGTCGTCGGAAGCACCACCAACCATTCGTACCTCCACGCCTACGCCATCGGCGTCCATCTCCAACCAAGCGAGTCTGTAGCGTCTTCGCCACGGTAGCTCGCGTTCTGACCGCCCTCTCTGCTTGTAGATTCCAGTAGCTGGACCCAGCGCGCCATGATCATCTCGTCCGTGGTCGTCGCCGGTCTCGTATGTCTCGTCTTCGCCGTCATCGCCATCACGCGGCGCCGAAGCGAGCCGCCGCCGCCGCGGCGCCACACGGCCCCCGGTACCTCATGCCCCAAGGCCCCGACGACGTGGTGCTCGCGACTGCCACGTTTGGCGCCGACGCCTCCATGCACCGGCGGCTCCTCCTCGCGCTGCACGTCGAGTCGACGACGATCCTCGACACCGGCGCCGAGTCGCAGAGCCCGGGGTCCGAGATCTTTGCGACCGGCGACTGGGACGCCTACGTCCAGCGCACGCAAGCCGAGCATATTATTTAACACATGCGAACACGCTTTTTATTCGGTCGCCCGCTGTCGCTTGAGGTGCTCCACAAGCCGCGCCCGCAGCGCCTCCCGGGGTGCCACGTCATCATCGTCGTCCTTGGCCCCAGCTTCATCATCGCGCTTTGCGTCGTCCTCGTCGTCGTCGTCGTCGGCCATGGCCTGGTCGTTGTCCTTGTCGTCGGTGTCGTCGTGGAGCTTGCGCTTGAGCGAGACACCGGTCGTGAGGCCGAGGTGCCCCGCCTTCTCCTTGGCAAGCGTCTCCTTGAGTGAGGCCAGGCAGGCCGTGTACCGGGGCACGAGCGTCTGCATGTGCTCGGCGTCGACGGGATACACGGGCAGCGGCGCCTTCTCGGCCTTGGCCAGCATGCGCGAGAGGCCCTTGGTTTGGCCCTTCTTGACCAGCGTCACGGCGCGGCCCGCGCGGCCCGCACGCGCCGTACGACCGACACGATGGAT
>NW_012156728.1:0-4944 GCF_000151545.1 Saprolegnia parasitica CBS 223.65
GTGTGAGAAGGCGGAATGGCGCCGTGTATCTGGAGCCGATCCTGCGCAACGGCAACCCAGTCGATCTGGAGACATGCTGGGGCGAGTCGCTGGCATCCAGCGTCTTTGACGATCTCGACACCACGCAGTCTGGTCAGCTGTGGCGGCAGTCGCTCCATGCGCATCCTCTCTCGATTGCTGACGAAGCAGCCTACTGGCGACAGCACGGGCTCCGATTCTACGAAACGCAGTGGCAAAACTTCAAGTCGCTCGGCGTCATCGAAACGTACTCGGTGGTCAACGCACTGGGCTTTGCCTACCCGTTGACGATCAAGTCGTCGAATGGGTCGCTGCACACAACGCAGCAGACGTCGTTCAAGATGCAGTGGCCGCTCGCGAGTCTCCTGTGGGCCATTTCTGCCAACAGCAGTGGTCTCTCTGGCAGCAGTCTCGTGCGGCAGAGTCCCCGCTTCGCGTTTGCCAATCAAACGATCGCATCGATCTTGGCCAGGAACGGGTCCTTGAGTGTGCCGCTCGATATCTCCTTCCGCATTGTGGAGCGTACGCTGGGGCCGTTTGGTGCGATTGCAATGCGCCGCGTGGCCTTTCCACCGGTCTTGGTCCAGTGGAGTCGCTTCTTGACAGCTCGTTTCAGTGCGGATATGGTGCATGCCAGCGCCGAGGCTGCCTTTGCCTTTGAGACCATTGGCGGCGGCCTCATCGACTTGGCCATGGCGCCATTGGCATGGGGCGTAAATGGGTTTGTCGGCGGGGACCTTCTCTGTCCGACGCAACCGCCGTCGCAACGCATAGGCATGTTTTACACCAATCAAGGCGCTTGCTCGGTCAACATGGAGGAGACGCTGAGCGTCGATGCCGTCATGGGCAGCCTCGCGCTGCTGGCGGTCGGTCCGAGCGTCAACATCACGCGCACGTGCGTCGAGATGGCGCCATGCCGTACGTTTTTGGAGTCGATCACTGTCTTCCTGCACGTGCGCTATACGCTTTCGGAACGCATCGCGATGGCCAATGCGTCGAGAGTCATAGCAGACTACTTCACCAACGAGCTGCCACTCGTGCTTCTCCAGTACGTTCAAAACAACAACGAGACGACGACGCTCCTCGCGCAGTCGTTGCTACTCGACCCCAATGACGTCGGGTTTCATGTGTATGGGTACCTCTACCTCCTCGAGTGGCTCCATGGGGTGCGTGAAGTCGTCACCTTTCACGGTGTCCATGGAAATATCACATCGCTCTCAGGCCGCAACGCCGTGCACAAAGGACCTATCAACCCGCTCGAGCTGCCCATCAATGTCGCCTACTACGCCCGCTGTGTGCTTTTGTACGTCTCGGGCGTCCTCTTCCTCGTTGTGTCGCTAGCCTGTGGCTACATCATCGGTAGCCGCGGCCACATTGAAGGCCGGAACATGTTTGTCGTCAACCGTGTCACGGGCCTCGTCTGGATCGGCCGCCCGCTCATCTTTCTGCGCAGCACCACGGCCATCTGCCTTTTGTCCACCGCCAAACTCGACCTGGCGCAAGCCAATGGCTTCTTCTACATGGTCGCGATACCGCAGTCGTGGTTCTCAACGATCATGGCGGCTGGCGAAACGACGTGGCTTGTCTTCATCCTCAACGATACCTTTTCCGTGTGGACGCAGCAGTATACGCCTTTGTACGCGACGCCAAGCAGCGTGCTGGTTTGGGCAGCGTCCGCCATCTGGTCGCTACTGTCACCAGTGAAGCACTCGGCGCGCTTGCAGCGAAAGTGCTCTGTGCCAATTGTGGACATGCAGCTCGTTTGCGACAGCGGTGTCGTTCGCATTGGAGACCCAACCCGCGTCACCGGCCTCGTCGGGCTCACGCTCTCGCTCCTCGTGGGCACATACTTGCTCCAGCGAGTGCGCTACCACGGTCGAGAGGAAAGTGGGCTACGGTCGCATCTCTTGTACGTCACGGCGTACCACCACTTTGCGCAAGACGGCTGGTTACTCGACGGCGTGTACTACATTGATCGCGTTTCCGCCGCGATCAATGGCGTCCTCACGCTGCGCCTGCCGCGGACGCGCAAGACCGTGCTGCTGGATATCAAGACGTGGCGACTCTTTCATGTGGACGCACTTATTGCCTCGGAGAACACGCCGCACCTCAGTTATGCCATCCCACTGCAGTAAGAAGCGCTGCCATTCCGCTGTGCAGTTGTAGGATTAGGTGGTCTGTCGCCTTGAATTTCCTTGAAGTCAATGGAACCTGTGATTGCCCGTGGTGTTAGTATACTAGTTTTGATGGCGAGGTTCAAAATGGACTACCGTAGCACAATGTACGGCACCGGTGCCAGTCCCATGCGAGTGATGTCCCAACGACGGCTGGCGATTGGGGACTACCTCGTAGATTGTGGGTCGAATAGAGCATAGGCATTGGCTATAATTCATTCTAGGAGCACAGGCATTGGCTGATTTTTATTTATGAGGCACGTGCTGCCGCACAGGCATTGGTCTAAAATGAAATAATTCCATAACACTCGAAGTTCGTAGTCAGCAAATTCGACATCAATCTCGCATTGCGCCTCGCATGGGACGCGCGCCCCGTGATCGAACCCGGACGGCCCGCTCGATCCATAGAGCCGAAAGGCTCATTGCCATCGACGGCGCGAGTGTCTGCGCGTCATGCCAACGCCCCAGAGAGCACAGGCTATGGTGCGAGTACACGAAGAAGGCACCCTCGCTCACCACCCCGCGCATAATCCGAGTCGTGCAAGCCCCAAGAGAGCTCCAGTCGGTCGCGTCGAGCCGCCGGTCGTCGAATAACCCTCCAACGTTGCACGACCGACGGATGAACTTGCAGTGTAGCTGGCGCGCTGCTGCCTCTGTGGCAACCGTCTCGCGGGACCACTGGCCAATGCCGATCGAGTATCAAGAATAGAGCATAGGCATTGGCTGGCGGTCCTCATGGAGCATAGGCATTGGCTGACAAGCATCCGGATTGTATCTGGAAGTTTAGCGCACTGCCATTGGTAGAAACTCGGCCGAAAATAGATCCATTTATGGGTAAAAAATACATACAAAAAGCAAGTGTATTTTATACGGCATCTATTTTATAGTTCAACGGCGCTAGAAGGTCAACTTTCGAAGGACATGGCGATGGACGACGGGACGATGGGACGATAGAACGTCTTTCGAAAGACGACCTTCTCTTCTTCGCTTTTATTAGGCACGTTTGTTAGGTCCCCACAATTTATGCGGTAGTCGCCTGGCGATTGCACTTGCTCAGGTCGTGCCACGTTTCACCGTCTGACAACCATCATTCTGTGACCAGCACTCTTTCTGGACCAATCCAAACATGCCATGACTGCATGTCGCACTTGCGGCTTGCACGAGCGACCAGCTCCTCGCGTTCTGCGTCCAGAGAGATCCCATTGCCGATGGCCATGCTGCTGCCGCCAGACGCCCACATGGGCCGTCACCCGCGCTCGATCTACTCGCTCTGGCACCTACTCGTCTGGCCTTGCGAGCTGCTTACGTACACGACGCTGCTGTACGTTCTCGCCCACGTCGTCTGGACCGGCGTCGGCGTCTGCCTTCTCGGGCTTCTCGCCCTCTGCGCGGTTTGTGTGGATGGCCCTCGCCTCCTGCGTGCTCATGCCAGCATCGAAAGTATTGTGGCGCGCTACCATGCGTGGCTCTTTGCTTGGCTCAAGGCCGACGTCCTCTTGCACAACCACGTGTGCTTGACGTCCCAGCGCATCCCGCTGGTACGCGAGACGAACGAAGGCACGTACTTGTGCGCCGAGCATACGCAGCCGCTGCTCATTGACGATGCATCGCGCGCCGGCGTGCTGCGGCTTGTCGCGTACCTACTGGTCGTGCGCATGGGCCTGGTCCTTGTCGCAGTCGTCTGGCTCGACCTTGCGGTCTGGTCGGTCGCCCAGAATTTCATCGCTGGCTTTCATGTGCTCCGTGCGGTGGTTGTGAACCCTGGCGTCGTGCCAGAAGCGGTGCTGCAGATTGCCATGGTCCCTGCGTGGCGCTGGGATGTGGGTCTGTTCTCGCTGCTGCTGCTCGTCGTTGCCGTGTGGTATCTTGTGCTGGTGACGCGGCAACCGCTCTTGCAGCTATTAACCGGTTGCACGCGCCGGTTTTGCTGTGTCGTTGTCTGCCCTCTTCCTTGTCGTGACGGTACGACGACGGCGGCGAGTCGTCTTGTCTAAGTTCTAAATGCACGTCTCTTTTCACATAGACGACTACTATCGGTACAATATTGCGCTATGAAATGTGCATATAGCGCGTTCCTCGTTCCTGTTTTGAAACATTATGTACACTCGCACAGCTCAAACCGTTTTTTTAGACCACATCAAGAGCACGTTGCCGATCGTCCTGCACCGCGACCTTCAGTCGTTGACGCCGCCGCCGTTGCTGGCGTCTCTCGAAGACCTCATCCAACTGCCTAGTTCTGCTGTCGACGGCAAAGCCTGGAAGGCCTCAACCAGCGCGTCGACACGAGCCTCACCCGCGGCCACAAGCGCCACAGAGCGACTACAGAAGAGCTAACGAACCCCCGTGCCGCCGCCACGGCCCGGTGAGCGAATGAAGACGATGGAGATTGCTAGTCTCTACGTATACGAACTCTTTGTAACAACGAAGACAACGCAAAACACGGTCATATATAAGCACAGTTCAATTCCTCCACACGATGGTGCACCCAGATAGAGTACTGCTTCTTCGTCCTCGCAACCGGCCGTTCCACGCGGGCGGCCAAGAAGACACAACAAGTCCAGGTCTACCATCAAGACGACCACCAAGAACAACGCACCAGCCAGAACAAGGCAGACGACCACGTCAAACCGAGCGTGCACCGAAGAAACCAAGTAGGACTAGATAGAGTGGAATGCTTTCATTTTAGGATAGTTCTTCAAGCGAACCCACCTCGCCACCCGAGCGGCGCAATATACATTGCGACCCCCTAACA
>NW_012156728.1:5044-10070 GCF_000151545.1 Saprolegnia parasitica CBS 223.65
AAACCTTGTTTCGATCCTGTTAAAGACACTGTTTGAGTCTTGTGGGTGGTATCCGTACAAGACACTGTTTCGATGCCAACCAGTGTGTCTTCCGGATACGAACCATCCTTCGAAATGAGCGACCGGCGACCATCGCACCGCAGCCGCAGCCGCGACCGGCGGCGCAGCCCCGACAGACGCGGCGACGGAGCTCCGACCGGCGCCAAAGCCGAAGCCCGGACCGGCGTCGTCGTAGCCGCACCCCCAGCGCCGAGCGGTCGCGCCGCCGCAAGCGCAGTGCCAGCCGCGATCGTCGCCGCAGTCGTAGCAACGACAGCGACAACGATAGCAAGACGAACAAGAAGACAAGCGACAAGCGCAAGGCAGCTGATACGAGCAGCAGCGACTCGGACGACGAGCGTCACCGTCGTCGTTCCAAGAAGGCGTCGTCCAAGAAGAGTAAAAAGGACACGAAGGACAAGAAGAGCAAGAAGAGCCACAAGAAAAGAAAGCATCATCCCATGCCATCAACCAGAACGAATATGGCAAGTATGGCATTCTGCGCGAGACCGACTTCCACGCCAAGGCCGTCTCGTTCCAGGCCTGGCTCCGCGACGTCAAGAAGGTAGATCCTCTTGTCTGCTTCCGATGCATGGAAACACGGATGTAGATCCCCGACTTTAACGGGCCCAAGTACGAGGCCATGGACCACTTCCGCGACTACATGGAAGACTACAACACGGCGACGTTGCCGCATGCGAAGTACTACGACATTGAAAAGTACGAGCAGCGCAAGTTGGCCAAGGAGCAGGCCAAGCGTGCGAAGCGACACAAGCCCCGTCCTGCGGAGGAAGAGGCGACGGCCTACGCCGAGCGCATGCGGCAGCGCGCCGAAGCGAACAAGAAGGAGTTTGCGCTCATTTTGCAGACCATGGACCGCAGCAAGATCGAAAGCATGCGCGAGCAGCAGCGCCTCCGCGACCAGATGCAGATGCACTACAAGGCCGGCAACATGGACGAAGCGCGGCGTCTCGAGCATCTGCTCACCAAGAAAGACGAGGCCAAGCCCGAGCCCGAGTTCAAACCCGACACGGGGCGTCATTTTTAGTCCAAAAGCTATCAACTTGATACTACGGGGCAGAGTGCCATCGAGTGATTTGATCCAATCTATAATTGGCGTTGACAGCATGGGCAACCGAGCCTTATCGGGGCCAGGGACGCCAACGGTAGGCGCGTGTGAAGTCGTCGGGACGCCGGCGGGTGTCATTGCACGCGTGCACTCATCGGCCACAGACAGCACCAAGCACTACACCTACGTCCCTCGCACGGCGTCGGCCATGGTCGTCCGACGAGGCGATCGCAACACGACGCTGTCGGCGTCGACTGTCCTCTATCCCAAGACGCAGCTGCCTCCCAACGCGACGTCTTGATGTTCCCACCATTATCAACACTATCCAATCGAGCGTATGCATATTTCAACACACCGTATCGTATCCCGTACGGACCTACTATCCAGTGGACGTCCAGCGCTATCCAAGGTCCAAGGGATATGCAAGACGTTGGCGCGATACTCAATATGGACGAATATTACCTCATGGGATGCCCGTCGATCGAACGACACTGCAGTCGGATAGCTACAGACTGCTTTGACCCTTTGCAACACGTTGGATATAGCAGGAACGAGTGAATAGAGGGTCTGTCGTCGTCGACAGTGTCCAATGACAGTGCCACCGACGGCCAAGGACCGCGACGTCTGGAAGACTGTACGGAGCGTGCAGTCTTGAGCTTCCTCGCTTCAGCTACCTCTTGCGCTTTCCCTTCGGTAGCATCATAAGTGCTGTATGTAGTATGGCCGTGGAACGATGTTACAGAGATTGACGACTTGCACGATGTCTCGACGCATTGCCACGTCGGGCGAAGCGAGCGCCGCGCTTCCTGGATAGAGTGCAGGCAACGCCTGGGTGGCGATCCTACAAATGCAGCAAAACCCCCTGCAGCACCACGATCACCCACGACGTGGCGCAGGTCCTACTGGACCACGCCGCGTGACACAGGTCCGCCGTCGACATCCAAACGTGGCTCGTGGCACCACACAAACCAATCGGGCTTTCCGTGGACCGCCAAGCACGACGTCATGTATATTAAATCTAGGATCTTAGTACAAGGACCGACGCCAGACTTTGACCGTGCTGTCAATGGACGCGGTCAGGAGCATGTCTTCGGTCGGGTGGCTCACGACCGACCGGACGGGCGTGTTGGCCCCGTGTGCGAGGAACGAGCGCGACGCATCAGTCGCGTGCAGCATGTCCCAGATGAGCACGCGGCCGTCTTCCGAGCCGCTAATGATATGCGCGTCGTCGAACGTAAAGCCGCATTCGACACCGTAGGAAGAGAGTGCATGGCCTTCAAACGCATTGAGCTCCGTGCCCGACGCCGCCTCAAAGAGAACGACGCGCTTGGCGAGCGTCGACGCCACGATGCAGTTGAGGTCGCTCGAGAGCTGGAGACTGACGACGGGACCTACCAGTGCAAGATACGTATCGACAACAAATGATAGTGGGTACGAACTGTGGAGGTTGTCTTGGGTGAGGAGCCCGGCGCGGAGGTCGTAGCTGCGCACATAGCCATCGACGCACCTACAGCAATCGCCCTGCACGTCTATCCATGGCACACGGTAGAGAGGATATCTATGTACCCCGTGATGATTTCGTGGTCGGTCATCTTGACGCTTGTGACGCTGTCCTTGAAGTGGTCGAGGACTTGAATCGGCGCAAACGAGTTCCGCGACCTAGCAATAGCATGGCACAGAGAAGGAGACGAAGACGACGGCGTACCGCATGTCCCAGAGACGCACGGTGCTATCATACGAGGCGCTGGCGACGACCGAGCAGTCGTCATTGTACTCGACCGCGTTGACGCTCTAGGGATCCTGCATGAGAAAACAGCGGCGATCCAAGACAGTGGGCGTACGTGGCTATGGCCGTCGAGCTTGCGCACGACCTTGCCCGTGGCCACGTCCCACTGGAAGATGGCCTTGTCGCGGCCACAGGACACAAACTTGGCATTGTCATGCTCGCTACACCATCATCCGCTGAGCACATCAGTTGAAGAAGAGCGTAGACGTACATGGCCACGTCGCGCACCTCGTAGCCGTGCAGACCCGTGTACGACTTGACGAGGAACGCCGACTCGGGGCCCTCGAGGCCATCGCGGTGCGGGTTCCAGAGCTTGATCGTGCGGTCGTTGCCGCAGCTCATGCAGTACGTGCCCTTGTCTAGTTGGCATGAGCGCCATGGTCATATACATAGAGCGCGATGCTACCATTGAAGCGGACTGCGATGACCGGGCCCACATGGCCGCGCAGGACGCGGGTGCACTCGTACGACGCCGGTGGCATGCGGCTTGCTGCTTGACTCCAACGGCACGATACACTATTTAGTGTACTCGGAATAGTGTACATCCGAAATTGAGTCTTCCCTAAATCGTGTCGCAAAGACGATTTCGTCCTAAAGTAGTGTACGTTATGGATTGATCGAGGCCGGTTATATGACAGAAATGGACCCGCGCAACGCCAGCCCTCTTGATCGTGCCGTTGGCTGCTACACGCGTAGTACGCCTTGCGCTCGCCTTCGTAGCGCTGCTCCTATCGCCCCGATGTCGTGACCTCTGAAAACGAGTATGACCGCGCAACTCACGGGTGAAGACCGGCCTTTACACGGCTAACGACCTCTCAAACTTGATGCATCAAAACGAAGTCCGATTCCGAATATTCGCCAGCGCAGCATGGACGCGCTCCTTGGCGATACGCATGTGTGGGCGACGATCCTCGGCTACGTCCAGCGCCAAGACGTTGCCATGATGGGTACGCCATATGCGTCGTCTGCCTTACGCCCATGCGCATGCGCCTCTAGCCTGCGTGAACAAGACGTGGTCCAAGGCCGTGGCGCGGCCGCAAGTGTGGGAAGTGCTGGCGCAGGCGCCGCGCGGCCCGTTCCTCGCGTCCTGCTTTCGCCGCGCCTCGTCGTACGCGTACCGCGAGACCGATGTTCCGGCGCCGTACGTCGCCCATCTTGCGGCTCGTGTCGCCTTCACGATGCACTAGGAATGTGAATCGCCGCGGCGCGCCGCCCACGATCCGCGGCTGTCTCCTCAGCGACCGCTCAACACTCAAAGACTACATCAACGAGCTCCGCGCCATGTACTATGAGCAGCAGAACCTCGCCAAGACGCCTGTCTACCTCGCCGTGCCTGACGCGCTCTACGACGACGCGGCTAGTGTGAGGACCGACCGCCCGTTCACACACGACGAGTGGCGCCGCGCGGCCTTCCAGTCGGTCACGCTCGTGCAGAGTCCGGGCAGTCCAATTGCGACACACGTACACGCTTCGATCCTCGGTTGCCGCATTCTTTTTCAAATGACGACCTTAGGTGCTCACGGGTGCGATCCTCCACGACACGGCTTTCTTCTACCTCTGGCACCTCAAGGAGGCTCGGATTGTCGCTACCATCTACCATGCGCTTGCCACCTGCTTTGACACGTGCGCCAAGATGCTCGTCATTGGCGCCTCGGACGGCACGGTCAAGACATGGGACCTCGCGGCCGCGGTGGCAACCAAGACGACGAGTGCACCCGTGCGCGGGTTGGTCCCGACATCGAGCCTCGCACCGCGCTCGCACATTGGGCTTGCGCCGTTTCTGCCGACGCGCGCCAACCAGCGCCACAAGCCCGTCAAAGTCCAGGTCGATGTGAGCGAAGGCTCGTTTGTGTTTGTGGCCGCCACGTACGAAAAGGGCGACGTGGCTGTCTGGAATGCGACCAAAGCCGAGCTCACGACGTCGCTCTCAGTCGAGAGGTAGCGACGCGTGGTCCATTTTCATTTCTTTGATTGATTTTGTTTTTGCGATTTAGCATTCACAAGTCGACACTGCCGCGGGCAGCCCGGACGCCGTCGCCGCAAGTGACGAGTCTCATGCTCTTCCGCAACACACTCGTGTGCGGTACCTCGGTCGGTCTCGTGCGGGTCTTTGATACGCGGGACGGGCGGCT
>NW_012156728.1:10170-11594 GCF_000151545.1 Saprolegnia parasitica CBS 223.65
TCGACAAGATGATGGCAAGATGATGACACGATGGCTCTCTTCGTAGATGCCATTGTCAAGACACTGACGCGCGGACGGGTGCTCTGGAGTGCCGGTCAAGACGGCTCGGTGCGCTGGTGGGGCGGCAAGTCCCCAAAAGGTCCTCCCCAAGCCGCTTCTCTGTGAAGGGCCCGTGTCGCATCTCGAGATGGACGAGTCGGTCGTCGTGGCCGCGTATGGCGCCAAGGGCATGCAGGCATGGGACGTGCGCACGCAGCAGCCGCTCACGACCTTTGGCGCCACCGACGGCGTCGCGTCCGTGATCTTTGACAAGCGCAAGCTCGTGAGTCTCTCGCCACAGGGCGTTGTCCATGTCTGGCGCTGGTTTGGCTTGTATCCGGTGCACTCGATGCCACGCCACCACGTGTACACGGCGATCGCGCACGACGAACGCCACCTCGTGCTGGGTACTGCGGAGGGCGCTGCCGTGGTCTACCGCATGGAAGGCATCCCGTCCAAGAAGCCGCCGGGTGCCCTCTACGACTACTAGCCCTTAGAGAGTGCGATATTCAACTATAACAAATGACAAGGTAACCTCGATGCTCTGTCGTGCGGGAGCTCGAGAAACAGCGTGAGAAACATGGCTACATGTCGGATGCCAATACCGGCCTGCCTCTGGCGTCGGCCCAGCTCGACAACCTGTGCAGCTTGGATCGCGACGCCTCGAAAGGACTGGAGCGTGTTGGCATTGGCCTTGTCAAGATGCAGATGGCACGTAGTCGGCCACCTCATGACATGTTGGTGGGCTCCTGCTTCAGCTTCACATGGACGAGGTGTGGAATTCCATCCCGTCCCTTTCTCCTCTTTGCCATTGGTGATGGCAACGGTACCATCAAGTGGATGGTTCTTCGCAGACATCCCTCGCGGCCGCTAGCGCCTCCAGGCGTTGGGAAGGGCAGGAAGCTGGCATTATCTGCCACAGCTTCAATCACCGCTCTTCATCGCTGTAATGGCAGTGCCGCCGTCTGCGCAGCCACGGCTCGATATGCAAACCATGGCGGCACGCGCCAGTGAGTCCTCGGCCTCGTGCTGGCGTGGAGCTGACCTGCATCGCTAAAGTCCCTTTGGCCACAACGACGACGACTAGAAACCATGGTATCCTATGTCGACATGGGCCCTGCCGAAGGCCGAGTGCTTGATGTACTAGCTCCACGACGGTGCGAATAGAGTATCAAGTGGATTGGTAGAATATCAAGTGCAGCATTGGTTGGCAGCTCGGACAAGATTAGCGTGGCCTGTCCCAAGTTGGGTGCCCACGGCTCTACCTTCGGTTATAAAACGACTAGCCATCTCATGGTGTTCGGCGCGCAGGTCACCGACAAGGCGCCGACGATCGTCGCGCGCCGGCCATTGACGGCCAGCACCATTGACCACGCTCCGCCACC
>NW_012156729.1:0-2014 GCF_000151545.1 Saprolegnia parasitica CBS 223.65
CCGTCAACGCTTCTCGACGGCATGCGACGGCCCCGTCCGGTCGTTCGTCAAGCTCCGGACGCCCAAGGGTCTCTACCTCTCCGAGTGGAACGCGGGCGTGTACGCCAACGGCCAAGTGTTCAACGTCAACGAGCTCTTCGAGGTCGACGCGTCGACGCAGCAGATCAAGGCGGTCAGCAACGGCCAGTGCCTCGACGCCTACAAGCAGGACGGTCGCCTCCGCGTGCACACGTACACTTGTGACGCGTCGAATGGCAACCAAAAGTGGCGCGTGGTCGGCGGCAAGGTCGAGCACGCCACGCATACCGGGCAGTGTCTGGACGTGGACCCGACGGACCCGCACCACAACGTGCAGATGTGGACGTGCATTGCCGGCAACGACAACCAGCGCATCGAGCTCGTGTCGCAAATCTAAGACAGCTCGGTTGGCGGATACTACTTGCATATCAGCATTGCAATCTAACACTAATCAAGACTTGCTATACTTCAATGTAATAGTTCCGTACTAGTCTAGCTGAGTCTAGCTGCTACCTTACAACATGCGCGTGGGGCTAGGGGTGGTCGAGCGTAATGATGGTTGAAGCTAGACTTTAGGACACACATCGAGCGACGTGAGTGTCCTGATATTTGCCCGTGCGGTTGGGTACTTTATCCAGTTGCGTGATGAGCCGAATCGTTGTGCCCCGTTTGCAGCGCACTGTTTACAGCACACTGGTTGCTGCCCTTGTTTCGCATCGCCCCTCTCAACGAGGGACCCGAAATCAGATTCTCAGATCATTCCACCGTGTCGCATAATTCGCTTAAGACGTCGCCACGTCGGGTGTTGTCCGCAAAGTATTCGCCCGCCTCGGACGTCGACATACTGATCAAGCGAATTGACGACGTACTCAGATATCCACAGTGTCAAGAGGTCCAGCACCCAGTATATTCCAGCCTTGAACCCAGTTGCTTGCGCATTGCCGACGAGTTCACTTTTGATTTTTCCACGAAAGACGGCATGGTCTCGCTCGTCGCGGCTCTCGTTGGTGCGCTCGTTGCCGCGATCACTGCGAGTCCGCAGCCCATCGAGATCGGGTATCCCGTGCCGCTACACCTTCGCGCCAACAGCTCTGCGCCGTTCCACTACACCATTCGTCGCGACGGCGCGAGTTTCCTCGCCATCCACTTTACGGTCCTGACGCTCCCCCCGGCGTCGACGGTGTCGCTTGCTTGCGCCGACGGCTCCAAGCGCATGGAGCTCATTGGCACCCGCAACGACTTTTACACCGAGTCGTTCCCGTGTTCTAGCGTGGACATTGCCTACACCGCCCCAACGTATGCGGTGGCAAATGCGACGGTGTTGGAGGTCGACCAAGTGATCCACGGCACGCCCGACCCGTCGTCGTCGGGGCCTCTGGAAACCGTCTGCAGTATCTCGGACGAGTCGCGCGCGGTGGCGTGCCTCGAAGCGCTCGAGCCTGCCAAGTATAAATTGAGTCGTGCCGTGGCCCGCCTCCGTCTTAGCGGCGGGCGGGGATGCACGGGCTGGCTCTTTGGTTCGGAAGGGCACATGCTCACCAACAGCCACTGCATCAACTCCGAGCGGGGCGCCGCCAACACCCAAGTTGAGTTTGACGCGCGCTGCAGCACGTGCAAGGACCCGCAGAACAAGGTGGCGTCTGCTTGCCCCGGCACCGTCGTCGCCAGCAGCGTCAAGCTCGTTGTTTGGGATGAGCTCCTCGACTTTGCACTCGTCAAGATCGACAATCCGAGTGTCGATCTCGCGCAGTACGGCTACCTCCAAGGCCGCGACGCGCCCCCCGCACTCGGAGAGCACATTTGGACGGCGCATCACCCCAAGAGCTGGCCAAAACGCTTCTCGTTGACGTACAACGGCGACGAACCCAGTATCACGGATTTGGACAAGGCCAGCTGCATGCCCAACTTCGAGTACACGGCAAAGGGCTCGATCGGTCACTTGCTTGATACTGCCGACGGCTCGTCTGGCGCGCCCGTCTTTAGCACCAAAGACAAC
>NW_012156729.1:3127-5661 GCF_000151545.1 Saprolegnia parasitica CBS 223.65
GGCGGCAAGGTCGAGCACGCCACGCATACCGGGCAGTGTCTGGACGTGGACCCGACGGACCCGCACCACAACGTGCAGATGTGGACGTGCATTGCCGGCAACGACAACCAGCGCATCGAGCTCGTGTCGCAAATCTAAGAACGTAGCCATGTCCATAGCATAATTGTTTCTCTTGTCCATGTCTAGCCTGCACACAAACGTTATGAACGTGTGCCACGGTCATTATTATCGGTAGTTGGCATTGGAGATGGGTTAGTAGAGCCACCGCGGCGCGTGTGTCTCGTCGTACTCGATCACGGGCGAGAAGAACTCGATAAACTGCTGGTCGAGGAGGCGCATGCGCGGCCCTGCAAAGCGGCAGTACTCGTCGATGATGGACGTTAGCGACCAATGCTGGATCTTCCGGAGGCAGCCGATGACGCAGCCCGTGCGATGCTAGCACCATCGATATGGGTACCACGTCGACGACGACGCGTCACGTACCGTGCCCTTGGTGCATTGTACGAGAATCGGGTGGTTCCGGACGTCTACGCAGCTCCTTAAGTACATGCTGGAGACGACGAAAATGCGCACCGAGCAAATGCGTCAGCGCCGTGTTCATCGAGTCGGGGTTGATGCCAAGAAACGGCTCCTACCCGTCCGTGAATGCGCAATGCAGGTGCAGAGAGCGCACCTTGTTGCCGTCAATCGGGCACTGAAACACTTGGATGCCATTCTCCTCAAAGAAGACGAGGTTCTCGGGGCGGTGTTCCTGGTGGCAGAGGTACAGCACCGAGCGCAGCCCGAGCTGCTGCAGGAACGCGTGGTTCTTCTTGTTCGGGAAGCCCGACCGGTACACGCCCGAGTCGACCATCGAGAAGTTCAAGGGCGGGATCAGCGTCTTCTCGTAGACCGACATGCTGCGACGATGGGGTCGGATTTCGAATTGGCCGTTTGCCGTAGCCAATCACAGCTCGGGACGCTGGTCATGGGTTAGATCCCGCGCCTCGAGACACTGCAACAAGGATATGGGTCAGAGTATATCAACGTCTGCCGATGTGCAGAAGGCGCCTTGCTGCCTCGAGAAGAGCATGCAGCAACGTTGCCCGGCCAGCGAGGCGCCCGCCCGTATCTAGAAAGGCCGTGGAAACGAATTTTAGCCAATGGCATCGCGCGAAATCTCACATTGCCGTTGCAGCAGCTCGTTGCAGCACGAACAATCCAAAACGCAGCGAGATATGGCGTCGACGGTCGCCCTCAAGATTGGCTTCAAGGGCGAGATCCACCGCATCCGCATCGACCTCTCGGCCTTTGGCTACGAGGACCTCGTCGCGCTCTTCGAGGCGACGTTCCAGCTGCCGCCGAGCACGTTCGCGCTCCAGTACAAGACGCCGGACGCGACCTTTGCCAACGTTGCGAGCGCCGCCGATTTTGACGCGGCGTGCGCGACGCAGGCGAGTGCGGGGAGCTTGCGCTTCTTTGCCGTCTCCAAGACCGAGGCGACGCTCCATGAAAACGTCTCGGAAGGCATCCGCAAGGCGTTTGCGACCATCTCTGGCGCGCTCGACAAGGTCAAGCAGGAGCCGTGGGTGCAGGACACGGGCGCCGCCATCAATCACGCCTACGCCAAGACGATCGAAGAGTCCAAGTCGACGTTGGCGAGCGCCAAGAAGTCACTCGAGGACATGGAAGTCGACAAGCTCGTCGAAGAAACCAAGGTCAACTTGCGCAACGTCGCAACTGGCGTCTCGGCGTATGCCCAGGACTTGGTCGAGAGCCTCCAAAAGAAACCCGCGGCCGCGGAAACGATGGCGCCGCCGGTCGAAGCCAAGTGGACGTACGAGCTGGCGACAATCCGCGACATCCTCCCCGACGCGGCCAACGACGTGGCGATTGCGGCGCTTGAGCGCGCCAACGGCGATGTCCAAATTGCGCTCAACGAGATCATGTCGGCGTAGTCGTAATGCCTCTGCCTCCTACTATTACACGTTTCGTTCCTTCTAGTACTGTGGTTGACGCAATGCGACTCTGCACAGCGATGGATCTCTCTGTACGTAATAGCTCCCTTCCAACCAATGCCTTCCAACGACCAAGCCAACTGTTATGCATGCATCGTCTCGGAGTTTTCCAGCTCAACGCGCAATTCGGTAAATGGCTCTATGGAGCGATAGGTAATAAAAAGCACGGCGAGGCAACGGTCACAGACTCTTGGCGAGGCCCGCGAGCGTCTCTTCGTCCAACATGTCGATGCTATCTTCGCCTGTCTCGTCGTCCCAGAGGCCTTCCATGAGGTTGAATTGGTCGAGGCTCGTGAGCTCGACCTTCTTGGCCGGCGTTTTCACAAGGTTGCGCCACGGCTACCACGATCCCATCAACCTCCTTCGTCTGCGACGAAGCGCGTACCTCTTTTTCATTCGGCGACAGCAACCGCCAAAGCTTGCTTGCCTACGCAGTTCTATCACCACGGGTGTACTATCAAATCGATGGAACCAACCTTCTGGACGATATCGTTGTGCGTCAAGTGCGGCTCCATCGCAAGGAGCTCGTGCTTCTTG
>NW_012156729.1:6166-9813 GCF_000151545.1 Saprolegnia parasitica CBS 223.65
GTCCAAGAGCGACGGCGCTGACGCGACTTGGGTCTCGGCCAAGTAGCGTGCTCGGTCGTACGCGGCGAGGTTGGTCCACACCACGCGCTCGCTGGGCGAGAGCGCCTTCCAGAGCCGCCCGAGCTCGCGCGAAATGGCGTCGTTGCCCCACGCCGGGTGCGCCTGGACGATCTCGACGCGCTTGCCGTCGGCGAAGTGGAGGTACGCGTTCCTCCATGGGCGGACGCTACGAGCAGGTCATGGAGACGATGATGATGATGTCGGAAGAGTACCTTGTCGACGTCGCCTTGGCCATGTCACCGCCCTTTTTCGCCGTTTCTTGAAACTAGGATTTCCGGATACTTTGGATCGCACCGGATACGGCGGCGACTGCCTGTCTTTGTCCTCCCAAGCACTCATCCAAACAAGGTGGCTGCATCTCGAGGCGACAAGGTAGTCTTCCACTTGCAAACATACTGCGAAGACCAGCGCCTTCTCGTCATGGTCACAAAGACACTGTCTTCTCAATTATGTACTTGAACCAGGGCATTTTAGCTGTCGGTCAAGCGACGCGGTCCGAGTCGAATCGTTCGTGTGGACATACAAACAAGGTTTGATGTCATTGATTGCATTGCATATCTAATTTACAAGAAGGAAGTAGAACTTCACAAAATTCGAGTCCCAGTAGATCAACGCATGGCCTGCATCGCTAGCAACTCGACCGGACTACCATCATAGATGCATGCTGATGCAGCAGCAAGTGGAGGATGACCTAACGAGTGGTCAACTTGTCTTATACTAGTATGACAGTATTGCGTCATGCACGAGGTGTGCAATGGCCCGCGCAGGCTCCTGGTCCTACCACCAAGATCGTTTCCATGTTTCGCGCGCGCTCGATGCTGGTGCCGCCACGTTCGAAAATGCACCCAATTCTCTATCAATCAATTCCCTGTATGAATCGTATTTCGTAAATTTGTACAATAACTCTGCATATCCTGTCATAAACCTTTGATAATACATAGTTTGGAACAACGTATGCTAATGCTGAAGAGTCGACAGAGCGGGTAGGGCTGTGGTGTTATAGCCAATCACAACTCCGATATGTATTTTGAGAGTCTTCTAGAAACCTTTGTAAATGCATAGATGCGATTTGAATGGTCAGCAAGCCGATGGCGCGCGGTGTCTGACCGAAGTGTCCTCATTTTGAAATTTGTAGCAGTAGAGCAACTAGTCGAGTCGGAAGCACATGATATTTTTCAATCAGCTACTCTGAAAGGGCTTTAGTCGGCCCGCAAAACCATGTAGTCAAAAGGATCTGATGCTTCCCGAATACACTCCCATAGTAATCTCAACAAGAAGTAATAGCGTCGAGTAGTTAGCAGCAGCAGCAACGACATGCGAGTGCAAATGAAATTCATCTGAATCGCTACACTTAAATGAGTATTCAGCTCAGCTTGATGTGGACTTTCAACAATATGATGCACTTCAACCAAACATACATAGCCTCGACGAGAACTCATCTCGAATTTGGGTCTTCGCAACCTCACTGCACCGCAGTCGCGCGGGGCGAGAGAGCAATTAACTACACATGACAGAGAACCAATCAAGACGAAACATTTGCTGGTGGATACGGTAGCAAAATATGGGTTTAAGCACAAGCATGTCTTATCCAGCAAGTGGATCATGAGTACCACTGGCGCTATTCTCCGTGAAAGCTTGTGCGTGGTGTCATCGCATGGAGACGCTCCGTCTGATCGCACGAGAAAACATGTCTGGTCTTGGCTACTACTTGCTAGGCCCTACGAGGCCAGTCTCGACGCCGACAAGTGTCTGACATTGAGAAGATGCACGAGCATTAGACAATACTAAGAAACGTGTTCAGGCAAAGCAGTTAAAGGACAAGCGATTTGAGTACGAGTGAGGACCTTCGTAAAAGGTAATAGTAGTAGAGACACATCCAAGGCGACGACACTGTTAGAGCGGCCGGCCGACGAGGTTCATGACAAAGTCGTAAATCTTCTGGAGCACGGTCGAATCGAGGACGCGGTACTCGGACGCAAAGGCCATGAGGCGCCGCCAACACAGCGTGAGGTGGCCCGACATTTCGAGCTGAGCAAAGTGGCGCAAATGCACCCGGTATAAATACACGTAGACGTGGAGCATGCCTTGGTAGACGTTGTGGACCTTCTCGGCGTCGCGGGCGTCGTCGTCACGGACGTGCGCCTCGAGGCGACTCATGAGCACGTCCATGGTCGCGGCCTCGTCCGAAGGAACGCGCATGTCGGAGACGAGGTTGTAGAGCACGCTCACTTCACTGTAGAAGTCGGCGCCCATCTCGGCAGCGATCGCGAGGGCCTCTGCCTCGGACTGGAGCAGCGTCGGCTCGAACGCGGTTGTGAGTACGTCGGCGTCGAGCACGGGGAGCGGCTCGTCGCACTTGCGGAGCTTCTCGGACGGAGGTTGCGAGCTCATCGAGTGCCACCGCGCCGAGTCTCGTCGCCTTTTGCCTCCGGAGGCAGATCCGCTCATGCCACCGAGTTGCACGCACGTGGCTTGCATCATGGCGGACTATGGCGCCGGCGTGGATTACCAGTAATGATCTTGATCCGCCATCTTCACCCGCCCGATGCCATTGGCCTAGAATGCACGCCTCCTGCGATGCCATTGGACGAGATGCGATACCGAGGGTTAGGGCCCCAAATTTTGCTCAATGGAATCAGCCGATTGAAATTTTCGACTTTGGATGGGCGGTTTATCGGCCGAATTTCGAAGCCATCCACAAAGCGAAGGTCGAAGCATGGACTATTTATAGACAGGCGGTGATGCGTTGCCGATGGTCACCGACGCCGTCGTTGATGGCCACCGATGCAGCCACCGATGATCAACGACGACGATCGTCGTCGATGGTTGCCGACGTCCGCCGGTGCCTGCTTCGGTGGCGTTGACGGGCCTTGATTGAAATTTGCGCCAAAACACGTGGCAGCACCGGCTTGCATGGAAGGATCGGAGCACTTGGTCCCTGCTTCTTCTGCCGCGACAAGCTTCTTCCAGCTCTTCTTCGACGCTTTCGCGTGCCACGGAGCCATGGCGTCCAACGATGGCGACCTCGACGAAGGCCAAGGCGCGTGGGAAACGGCGGTCGGTGCGCTTGGCCGATTGTCGACCGGCTTGACTGCATTCGGAAAGGTACTTGCCATTCTGCCATTAGAGACCGAGACGCATGCTGCACAGGTCGTTGTGGATTGCGGCCTTGATCGTTGGCTACATGGCCTACATGAGTATCCAGCCGACGCTTCCGACGTACGAAGGTTGGGATGCCACGACTTTGTCGCGGCTCCAGGCAGCGCGTCAGCCTGTGCGGCTCGTCGGGTCGCCCACAAGTACGCGCTGGAACACATCGCACTGGACGCTCGCGCACGTCGTGTCGCGGCTTCCCGCGTCCGTGCAGATGCAATACGCGCCGTCGGCGTCTTTCGCCACTATGATCCGAACTTGGAGCTCGCGCAGCGCTTTCCGCCCACATCCCAGACACAGCCCATGCGCGGCAGGGACGTTCTGGCTCTTCTTGACGGCGCCGATGGCAGCTACTACCTCAACGACGAGCTGCACCGTCTTCGCGCCGACTTGGTGCGGGACGTGCCACTGGCTGGCCCGTCGCGCCGGACGCA
>NW_012156729.1:9913-12204 GCF_000151545.1 Saprolegnia parasitica CBS 223.65
CGTGATGCGTCCGAGATAGCTACACCGGTGTTGGATAGGCCACGATAGAGAGAGAGAGTAGATGGAGTCTTACCGGAGGATCTTGGAACCGGGCACATACGAAAGCGGCGTGAGCTCAATCCACTCGCGCGCACTCGAGCTCTGGTGGAACGGGTTGGGATGCGCATTCGAGAGCGGGCTCATTGGACGGCCTGTCGGCGACCCGACCGAGATGAACGACGACGGCGGGCGGTGCTGCTGGATCTGGAGACGCAGCGCCCGGCGCGCCGTCTCATCGGATTCGTTCTCGTCGTCGTTGTTGCCGTCGCTGGCCGCATGGAACGCATCTTCGTCGTCCTCGGGCACGGGAAAGTTAAGGCTCTGGATGACCACGTCGTCGTCACACGAGTTTTCGTGCCCGTCGAGCATCGCCATGCCCATGAGAACGACCTCAATCTACCCGCACCATAAACAATATGATTCGATGGACGCATGCGTGGAAACGTTTGTACAATGTTCTCGCCTGCGAGGGCGACGCGCGTCTTGAGGCCGCACACGACGCACGGCGCAAACGCTCGGAGCTTGAAGAGGATGCTACACCATACATGTGCTGAGACAGCGCAAGGACGAAACGCAGGCGGACCTCGCAAAGAGGTTTTTAAACACTTGGGAAAAGAGCACGTTGAGGCGCGTGTCCCGCATGTGCTCCTCGTCCCACTCGACGCGCTTCATGGAGAGGAAGAGGTGGATGTTGCGCCCGGGCGACGACGCGCCGGGAAGCCGGTCCGTGTTGTAGATCGAGACGCCTTCGGGCAGCGGCTGCTCGAGCAAGACCGACATCAAGTCTTCGTCCGTCTCGTCATCGATCTCGAGGATGAACGGGTGCTTGGTATCGCTACAGCCCAGCATGGTCCGAGACGATTGCAACAGCGCGATGCGAGACGTACCTAAAGCCGTCCGGGTTGAAGTCTTCTTCCGAGTCGGACGACGACGACGACGACGACGACTTGTTGTCCTTGTCGTCGTCGAGACCATTGCTCTCGTCGAGGCTCACGTTGCTCGACTGCGGCGTCTTGCGCAGGACCGACGCGTCGGCCTCCGAGTCGCCGCGCGAAAGACGCATGGCGCGACCCTTGCGCGATCGACGCTTGACCGGAGCGTCGTCTTCAAAGAGCGGGCGCTGCTTCCACGTCGAAAACTCGGGTGCGATCGTGCCCACTGCATCCTTCTTCATCTAATCGAATGCAATTCCTTTCATCCATTGCTTCCGACAAGTCACGCAGGTCGTACGGCGGCGCGGTTTTGGTTGCTAAGGCGCTCGATCTGCGACTGCAGCTGCACGAGGCGGCGGTCTTCGTCGTCCTTGACCTACAAAAACCACAAAAAACGTGGGTTGAAACTCGTCGTCGTCGTTGCCGTACGTCAATGTTGCGCGTAATGCGCAGCACTTGCGGCAGCGGCAGCGCCGGGAGGTACATGCCCGTGCCCGTGATGATGCCAATGACAAACGAACCGCTGATCTATCCCACAGAGCAATAATGTATCGCGACTCCGACGAAATGACAGTGTCCATACCTGCACTTGGGACTCGAAGCCAAAGAGCGAGTTGACGCCAAGCACACGC
This sequence comes from Saprolegnia parasitica CBS 223.65, assembly GCF_000151545.1. Taxonomy (NCBI): domain Eukaryota; phylum Oomycota; class Saprolegniomycetes; order Saprolegniales; family Saprolegniaceae; genus Saprolegnia; species Saprolegnia parasitica. The sequence continues at coordinate 11,517 of NW_012156729.1, forward strand.
ATCTTGGCCATGAGCTAGACAACATGGTATAGTGTTGAAAATGCAAAAAGTGCAAAGCACACCTGGCGATGGAGCTCGTACTCGAGGAACGGAAGCGCTTCCGATACGATCGTTGCGTTTACGTCGCCCGCGCCGCGACGACGCTGCCTGCCACATGTGTTCTTGGGCGCATGCGATGGAAAGGAGGGATGTACCGGCAGACGCGGGCTTGGATAAACGCACCGGACCCGGTGAGTGCCATGCCACTGGGCGGCTCGGTGGACGAAAAGAGCATTTCGGGGACCCACTTGCGACCGCAGATGCCGCAGCGCACCATGCGCATGCTAGAATCCAATTGATTCCTCCAGGGCAGCGCTGGCAACACGAAAACATACTTGGAGAAGGGCGCGAGTGAGCGCGAGTACGGAATGTGGCACACAAAGCAAGGCGAGTCTTGGATCGACGGCGCGTTGCCACGGCGGCGCGGGGCCGGCGTCCTACCCCACGCTTCATTCGGATGCCAGAGGAAGAGGTGTCGTACGGGCGAAGGGACGGCGACTGGTCGCTGAGCTCGTCTGTCGATGCCTTGAGGAGCCCACGGTGACGTTTGGGGCCGTACTTGACCACCGCGGCGGTGCCGCTAGCATTTAAGAATGAATAAAACGAGGGATAAAAGATGGAGCAGTACGTGGCCGAGAGGACGCAGACG
>NW_012156729.1:48927-49812 GCF_000151545.1 Saprolegnia parasitica CBS 223.65
GGTTAGCAGCATCATTGCGCAAGCACACATTGCTGGGTTGATGTTCTCCGAGAGTACGCTCGAGTTCAATGCCCAGCTCTCTGGACTCGGCGCCAACGATTCTAATTGGCCAAAAAAAACAGCGTGAGCCGGCCAAACTGACCAGTGCGGGTGCTGCGGTCGTGCAGTGCAACACCCGCATTGGCTACAAGGGTTTTGCGCTCGTTCATTGGTAGAAATTCGAGTTTATAGGCACGTTTATAAGGTACCACAGAGGAATACAAAAACCAGCATGAAAACAAGAGCTGAATGCCATGTTGCACAATTGCCGCGCGCACAACACCGCTTGCATAGTACCGCTTGCACAAGATCGCCACGTCATATCGAACTTCCTCCTTCTTCTCTTTCTTCGATTTAACAGGCACACGTGTGTTATAGTCCCATCACTTAAGGGGTACTCGCCAATCAAAAGGTACCAGGTACAGAACCAGCTAGCGCGCCTGGTGTCGTGGAGTGACGGCTAGAATAAGGATAGTCATCGCCATATGATCTTTGGTTGCAAGTAAAACGTGGACATGGGCATCCGGCCATTCGCTCGCTATCCGAATACTAGCTCAGCGCGATCTGTAGCGAGATGGCCGACCGAGTTGAAGACGCCATCGTGGCATGTAGCGCTGCCCAGCGCGCGGCCATCATCGGCGAGCCCATCTGCGCTCTCTGCGGCCGCTACGGCGCCTACGTCTGCGATGCCACGGACGAAGACGTTTGCAGCCTCGAGTGTCGGGACGCCGCGCAAGGCCGCGCCGCCACCCGTGGGCTGCGCGCGGAGCTGGGGCTGACAGTAGCACCGGACTCGGCGACGCCGGACTCCTCCTTTGATGACGTCGCCTTGGCACCCGAACTCGT